>NC_068368.1:1861213-2161213 GCF_020536995.1 Dreissena polymorpha | reverse complement strand
GTGCAAGCTTGCTAAGTAATAGATCCACGATGTTTCCCGTGTGTCGTACATTTGGTTATACATGTTAGCATTTGTTAAATATATTTACTTTGATTTTAATTCTTATAATGTGTTACAAATGGTAAAAAAACAAATATATTTAATACATTCATTACAGAATAAATGAGCAACAGTCATGCACAGAATAACCTAAACATTGTTTTGTCTAACTCTATTGGTTTTATCGCGTACACTGAAGTTCGTTTCCGCATAAATTATTGCATAAAGTGTGGTATGGACATGGTTTAAGCTAGTTATCGCGTTGAAACGAGTAGGTATCATTTGTGATAATAGCTTTTATTTATGGATAGTGCATGCGTGAACATTCTTTCGTGGATTTCACACATTTCCAGGTAAGATTACTTGTTAAAATTAACTTGTATGAAGACATATCCTTGCTTAACAAGGTTTTTCTCATTTGGATGCAAGTAAAGTTTCTTTTATTTCTTGCATTTATTTGAAATTGTACATTAACAAAAGACTTAAATGCGCAGTAATAAAAAAGTGTAGACTGTATTGTCCATCATTTGCATGCTTTTCGTATACACTATTCGTGGTAAGATATGTGTTTAAAATGCATCATTGGTAACAAAATGAAATAAATTTGAAACGTAAACAAAATCTTCCTGAACACAAACACAAATTACTAACGTAGGGATGTTTAACAAATGTATTGTCCATTACTTCTAGGTTACAAAGCTTTATTAAACGCACAAAGAATAAACATGTTATTAAATAATACAGACCAACTAGTATTGGTAGTTTTCTATTCGTAAAACGTGTAGGTTTTACGTTCAACATATTTTATGCATACTGAATGGTGAGTATCTTATTATTTCAAAATGTGGTATTATTATTTATCGGTATTGATTTATTTTGCACACTGTTCAATTCTCACTGATCACTAGTAAAGGTTTCTTAAGCTAATGTTTACGCCGCGTTACGATTTAGTGTAATGGAGCAGAGTCAAATTGTATTTAAAGCATTTCCTTCTTGATTTGCATATAAAACACCTGGTTATCGAAATCATGGTTTGGTGATTACATTAAATACCTGCATTCATGCTTACATAATCCTTATGACCAATAAGAATGCTTCTTATCTTCATGACAAAACGTGCTAAGCCGATAACGGTGAACACAAATGTTCACCAAAAACATTGCAGATAATATATTCATTTTTGTTTCTTCAAATGATTCGCGAGTAACGCATTTCGAATCTATTAGATAACATTTGTATTGACCTTAACGATATTGATATTATTGTTTAATATTACATTGTTATGCGACTTACTGAAAACCAAAATAGTCAAATATTTAACACGGAATATATTAATTGATTTCATGAAAATATCGGTGTTATTATATCATAAATACAATAATATGATACAAATAAATGTGTTGAACACTTTCAACAATATATTCCAGCTGGATAAAATATACTTATATAACATTATTTGAAATTGGAAGTATATTTCAACATCAAATATTTACAATAAAATAAATCGCTAAAGTATGTTATAATGACTTTATAGGCTCACTTAAAACTCACTTTAATTAATGCTTTTGAAGTTTGCACTATTAAAATGGTAACGACGAAATAAGAATAGACGCTCAGCTGACACGCCGATTACCTTTTATGTATATTGACAATGTAAGAATTTTCACCCAAATATATTAATTATGGAGCAGTATTTTCTAAACGTTCCGTAAGGCTACAGCATCATAAACCGAGTATTTCAATGAACATGTTAACAATAAAGCTTGTATCTCAGCCTGCGCTTCGCAATAGGCGCATTAAGGCTACACAACGCATAATGCAAATAATAGATTTCTAAGGTATATTAAACTAATCAAACAAAAGTTTGCAATATCTTTATATTGAACACGTCCATGCATACCTTCTACTAGCGTTCTAAACTTTAACTGCTTTGTCCAATATGCTAACGTTATGTGTACCAGATTAGAACATACGTTGAGCGTTTTCGGCTTACTCAAGTTTCTAGATATTAACGGCGGCTTTTAAATTCCCATTTATTCCTAGCGTCTAGAAAAAGGCCTTGGGAAACGGCGCACGATGCGGCCTCTCATCAGGGTCTGCGCTGTTTGCTTACAGGAATTTCTGTAAGAAATATTCTAAATATAGAAATAAATATACTAGACAGTCCTATTTTTGTTTAATAAATTGATACAATTTAGAAGGATGGGGGAGTCCACTAGGCATAAATGGGTCAAATAACTTGAACACACGACTAGGGCGATTAGAAACACAAGCTGTTTAAAAGTGCTACGCATGGCGCGTTCAAATATGATACAATGCATATTGAACCTTTGAGATTTGTTCAAAGCATAAGACGTCAGAATGTTAATATTATTGTGTGAACATGGTATCAACATGTTAACATTTAAGTTAAAAAAAGTTGTCACCGTCGAGAGTTTAAATATAAATGTTCACATAATCTGCTATTCATATATTTTTTTTTATGGAATATCAGTTTGTTTACAACGGAAACATTAATGTGTATATAGTAAATGAAATTGTATATTTGTTTAATGAAATCAAAACAATTAATCGGATGGTGTAAAACATTACATGAAATAAAGGTTTAATTTTCGAAAAAAAAGTAAATAATATCTTAACAAAATACGCGTATTATAAAAGCTGACACATTTCAAACTCCAGTATATCAAAATTAACCCTAAAGGCTGACTTCTAGAAGATTTTCAATTGTTTTTATTTTAGAACGAATCCCGAAAAAGCCAGTATATATTTTAACTTAGACACATATTAAAAGGCCTACACGCTACAACTAACAGTTTTTCAATGTATCCCCAATAAAATCAAGCACACATCAAATTAGAAATTAGCATAAACATTACAATGTATTTAAAAGTAAAATGTATTCATGATTAATTGCAATGCAATCACTATGCAAAAGTCACTGGTCACTTTATCATTATCTATATAGTAACAGTCAAACGAAATAAACGTCATGGCATTTTGTCTGGACAGTTTATTTAAAGAAACTAACGTGTATCAACACGTAACATATAGTAATGAATATTCATGAATGTATTAATAACAAATAAAATAGTTGGTATACATAATAATACGTACGTTGTTGTGTTGATATTTTATACTTCAGATAAAGCATTCATACTTTTGAATTTTACATTTTACACTATAAAATTGGTTTACATCATATTGCTTTGCACATACCGCTGAATGTCGACGAACACATTTTATATGGATATAGATTTCTTAAATTTTAGATACTTACTTATGGGAAGGGCTCGGTTTCCATGATCATGAAATTATATACAGCGCACTTTGTCAGGTCGAATTAGAACCGCATCTCAAGTAAATATTGATATAATTAATGCTATGACAAACAGCCATTTTATTGTTTACAGTCAACCTCATTTTGTTACCCCAAATTACAGATTCTCAAAAGCTGAAAAAAAAACAAGTCATAACTTTTTGTTGGACCGCATGATAATTTAAAAAAAAGTCTTACTAAAATAATAAAACAGCATATAATTAAATATAAACATATTTATCTGTTAATAAATTAATTCACTACGACGATGATTAATATTATAAACATGCGACACACTACTTTTCAATTGTTGAGATTGTAAAAATTGCTACTAATATTTGTCATACTTATGTTAACATAATTTGGCATTAGTGCAAACAAGGTAAATACATATAGTTTCAAATTAATAATTGCTATGGTGTGGGTGTGGTACTTTTAAATTGTAGTCAATAGGCATAATATAAAATATATATTCATGAATTTAAAGTAGCATTTTGTTCAAAGATAAATGCTTCTTTTTTTACTCCTCATGTCTAGGCTGTGGTTATCTTTCACAAATATATTACACTTTGGTTATACTTTCATCTTCTGAAACTATCGTTTCAGCCGGTCAGCAACGCAGCGACTTGTCTGCGACTTTTGTCGTTATTTACATTTTTGGTTTAGGTCACTATGGTAACAAACACATATTTAAGCGGTTAAAATAAACAAAATCAAGCAAGTCCTGCACTGGTGTATATGTATATTAAACCAAGCTTGCTCATATTTTAAGTTTTATATTGACATATCGACTAGCGTGTAACATTTGCATGCTTTCCAGCAATATTGTTGGCTAGCTTTGTCAAAATATCAATAAAGGCACATTCTAGTTGAACAGTTTTCGATGATTGATATGTTCGTATGTTTCTTATCGTTCTCAAGTTGCAAAACACTCTTGTTTGATATAATTTACGTATACGTTGATCTTGGAGTATTGGATATTCATGACAGAGAAATTACTGCTGTCGGCCATCATATCAGTCAGGAAGAAAAGCTTGAGAGCAACTTCGTAAATATATTTCTTTGTCAAAGGCAAAACATAGTTATTTTGAATTAATGCCCGAACACGTTTGTAAAATGAAAACGGTTTAACATTATCCTACAATCATTCTTTTCATGTTTTTCTTCAAATTACACATACATTATTAAAAGAAACTAAAAACAATAGCATTGTTCTAAATTAGGCATGTGATCTTAGGATAAATTCAACGCAAAATTCCACAGTAGTTTCCAAACTCAACTTATGTCAAACACAAGCTGTTTCGGTCAAATGCTTCTTTTTTTTCCAAGTGTATGCGCTTGACCTCTGAGATAGCGGGAATGATTTTATGTTCAAACTAATTTTAATAAGATGGTTTATATTTCAAAATCCATTATAAAGGTATGGTTTAATCTTTGGCTATGATATGCCTGAGCCAGGATCGACGGAAAGACCCGACGTCTTCTTTAAAAGGGGGCACTAATACATTTATCAATAATGCGACTAATAAGAATGAAGGTGCTCTTTGCTAATAGATTTTTGATAAATTAATATATCACACGTGTTTCCTTTTGATTACAGAACCAAAAACTAGGCACACTCGAAAGTTAAACAATAAAATAATTCAGCATAGCTGAATGTACATGTATTTATATTGTTAAGATTGCATAACAAAATGTCTTGAACGAGTCGTATTTATTTTAAAATTTAACAGTAAAATCATATTCTGACGATAGGCTAAAATAGTGAAACCTGTGCACTATTGAGGAGTTGCAAAGTTTCAAAGTATACTCTTCAATTAAAATATGAAGATAAATGACAGAAATTGCTATTGATACAAAAATACAAAAGCAGTCCATTTTGAATCAATCAATAGCCCTAACGCATTTATTTCTTAAGGCCTTCCTAATATGAACCGGTGCTGAAAGGTTGTTTTTGAATTGTACACATAACACGATTTTATTCGGAAAAAAAATCTTGTAGGTGTAAATGCTAAGTATCCTTCGTAATAGTTGAAGAAGCTGAAAGTATACAGTGCGGCTAAAAATAAAATAAAAGTCCACTTATATATACTACACGTTTTAAAGAAAGCCGTCACATTTTAGAACACGGTTGACACGCAAAAGACGTTTTCGTCGAAACAGGAGAAATCTCGTTTAGCGCAGTGTTTGTTCAAGATAAGCCGAATTGGAAACTCGTTACATTCCCGGCGTCTTTGTGGCCAACGTTACATATTATTGGTCAATGCAGCCAATACAGAGATAACGTACTGCATACAGAAAAGATGTAGATGCAAGCTCTATAGATAATTGTTATATATTTTGTATTTTATAGATTTACTGGTAAGGTAGTTTGATTGTAGTTATATCATTATATCATAGGAGTAAAGGGAATTTCATTGAATAACAAGATATTACTAGAAATTCAAGATTACAGGCTAATTGATTAAGTAACAGTTAAATCGTGTTGCAAATGTACCTTCACAATTCCACCTGGTATAATTAAAATATAACGTATGTTATGATGAAATATTAAAATACATATATGAGTTTGTTTAATCACAAATAAAAATTCATAATACACATCAAAACGAAATTTTATTTGTTACCACACATATCAGTTAAAAACAAATGCATTTCAAAAGAATATACATAAATTAATATATTAGATAAATATGGTATTTTGACTAAATAAATATGCACATTTTACAACCGTTGTAAGATTGCGCATAAAGACACAATAGAATTGTGCAGCGGAAGATTGTCGTGAGATATTATAATGAAAATATATAGATTTTATATATAAGTGAATCGTTGTAAAGTTACAATCCCTGATGAACATACATCTGTATCATGTTACATTCTCAGCAAGCTAACATCGTATGCAGACTGCTTATATTTTTGGAGAAAGAAAACTGTAAATCGTGATATATCATTACTGATTTAGCTTAAGGAAAGTAAATCGTCAGATCACGCACGATTGGAGTATTAGCTAGACCGATGTGGCGCAGTTAAATAACCTTGCAAACGTATATGGGTGCGATTATATTATACTTAATGTAAGAGCTTAACTTGCAACAGTAATTATTAATCATAATATATTTGAACATGAAAAATGTCAGTTTTTTTTATTAAACTTTAAAATGAATCTTTCGGACAATCTTTATATTTTAATGATTTAAGTTTGTGCAATTATTAATGTTCATCCAATAAGTCTACAGTAAAATACGTGTCTATTTTATACTTTACTTCGTGTTTTTAATATTCGGAACATGACGTGGTTGGTTTTGAAGCACATAAGGTGTCCGCCTGCCTACCTTTCTGATCGGTCGGTCGTGAACATTTCATATAACAACAGTTGTTAGCATTTTTGAACAAAAACATAGGTTATACAAAGAAACATGCCCGTTTGAAACAATAAACAGCATATACATATATGTACTAGTCAGCTTTCCAATTACAAATTTGTTTTTACATAACTTCTTCATTTATTCACCAACTGACTTTAAATTAATACTGAACATCTCTTATGACAACACGGTCTTTCTCGACCACCAGTGTCCACATAACCCAACCCGGGGCCCCACTAACATAGGCCTTGCGCACCAAAAATTGCCTTTTAATATAACATCTATGCGGCGTGGGCATACGCGTCGACCTCTGACGCGCCATTTCTGGTTATATCTATTTTCGGTTATGAAACATTTCCTCATTTGATCTGCTGGTCCAAGGTAACAAAATGCAAAGGAAATGTCTGAATACAATATCAGTATTGTTTACATTATCTTGTTTGCAATACCTGTTTTAAAACATTCGTTCCGTCAAAATTTGATATGATCTTTTGTAAAGAAATCTAAAAACACCTTAAAAACTAAAACAAATTATATATGTAAAGTCACAATAACAATTAATCACAAACGCAATTTAACGGTTTTATGACGCAACTTAGCTTAAATTCCCAAATATTCACATGATATGGAGAAAGACAGACTTTGGCCATCGGTTGTCATACGCAATTAAATTGTGTATCAATTAATGTAATGTTGAATGAAATGTTTGGTTTGTTTTACCCGTTTGCGAAACAGTAAACGTAAAGCGCATCAAAATGAAGCCTTTGGATAATACGTTTGGACTGTTATTGTTTAGAAGCGATTTTAATCTGTTACATCTTCCAATGTTCTCCTCATATGTCGCGAAGATCGTTTTAAGTTACGGTCGGAGTTATGTTGACAATGGTGCTATATTTCGTAATAATATACGATACATGTTTGCAGACATTGCAAAGCTTTGGAAAATACCGTTCCAAATATTACACAATACTTTGTTTTTATTTTTATTAGTAAGGTAATTATTGACGATCATATGGCTAAAGAATTAATCTTTGACTTATTAAAATCACATAAATGTTGATATTTAAAATAATATTAGTATAACACCATTATTAAAAGAAATCATAATAAAGTGTCAATATGCAGTTATTTGTAGCCTGCAAAAACAAATGTTTAAGACTGATATGATTAAGCCCCCTATATGTTAACTTTAATAATAGTAATTACCAAATCTATCAGCTTTAACCGTTGATTAGTTAACCATAAAATTACTCAAAAACGCAATCAAATTTTTATTAAAACTGTTGTGCGATACAAGTGCACTGTGTACTGAATGTATTAAAACAAAAGTTAATAGTTAATAGCTAATCAGTAAGAACCTTCACTACAGGTGTCTTTTTTCGGCGTAACTAAAACAGGTTTGTTCGAAGAACGCGCCTATAAATACGGATACTTCTCGTGTGGCCGGTTGACTCGTATATTTTAATTTCACTTCCATTCTTCTTTTGGTTTTCTGTTTTGTATCTATAGGTTTATGACCACCAATATGTAAAAATGTAAAATAAGCCGCGAAAACTCCGCGTAACATCCCGTACTGCGTGTGATGCAGCTAAGAACTGCACAGAAAAAAGACATTCGCTATCCTTGATCTCATTCATTGAACTATCAACGCCGTATATCTTTTTTTAAGATATTTCTTGTTCCAATTATCGTGAATGTATATATACATAGACTCATGCTTTACAGTAGTCAATGTCCTAACTACTAGATCTGACACGAGTGTACCATTAATACCATATTTCATCAAATGAGTATAATCAATGTATATTAAGCAAAACTTTGGAGATCTGAATTACTAAACCTCAATTCAGGAAAATGACGTAACGCGATTGGTCAGTCAAATCGAAATTAGACAACGAAAACGCTCAGCTAGCTATATTAAATATACTATTTGTATGGCTATAGAACATGGAAACCACCAAATGATAACATTCTGAGTATTTGCCTACCAATACATATTAATTTCGCTTTATACGATTTGTAATAAATGTTGTTTACTTATGTTTGAAACGTAATACATTGTTTATGGCATGCCTGTCAAATAATGTATCAAAAAGGTTTTGCGTTTCGACATGTATAGTTCAAATAGTATACAGTGCTAATGGACTAAATATAAAAGCATCTGGTGGTGTTGAACTGTGTCCATTTATTACATTCGTCAGTTGATATTTTACTCAGTGTCGCTGTTAATTTCAAAACATTGATAACAAGCTTTATCGGTATTTGAACAGTTATAAAATTGTGTTCGCTCACCAATATGAATCGAAAGTTATATTCTTGTATATTGTAATGTAAGTTATTCTTTTATGTAAAACAAGTAGGCGTACTTGTGCCAGAAAGGTCAATTTAGAGCGATCTACACGTTCTTCTTAGAGACAACATTTAATTCGCTGAAAATGTTTTGCCTTCTGTGATTCCTCTTTGTCATAATGATCAAACAGTTTGCTATTAGTGCTCTTTTTTGAAAGAATTAACTGACATTGTATTCCTGGAATGATATTTGACATTTCTTCGTAGACGTTATTTCTCGTGGAGATTCTAGGGTCACTGACGGGCACTTGATAATATACAGCATAATACCGATCTTAAGGTACATTTGTGTCATATGGAGTAAGGAGCCATTTATACTGTTAATACTTTAACTTATGTAATGTTAATGTATATTTTTGATGAAGTATTTATCGAATGTTTTATGGACACATTTTGTATAAACACACATTTAAACTTTTTTACAGTATTAAATAAAAAGTTGTCTTATGGTAAACTTTTAGCGCGGAAACATAGTTATGTTAGGTAATTTGGTATGAATGTATAAATTACTTGTCCTTTATATTCGTGGGCAATATCAGTAACGTTACACTTTGTTGTACATTTTTGTTTGAATTATACACTTATTTTGTTTGCGTGAGTTTGAATGCCACTGGAAGCATCTTAGTTCACTAAAAAAACTATTTCAGTATTGTATATACTTTCTTAACGAGTTAATAATTACAAAAGTGTTAATGGACAATATAGCTGATTGAAAAGAGGTAATATTATTGTTTTAATACATTGCCTCATAAAGTGGAACACCCCGATGATTTACCCCTCTAAGGACTGATGTACAATTACACATTAAAATAAATTCATAAAACAAATAACTGTCGGAGTAAACATTATTTTTTGTTTTACGATTAATAAATGTGTTCTGTTATCTGTTATCGGGACATGTTTCTAGCTAACGTTCGCTTTTACACGCACAGGTATCATTTGAGACAATATGTGTGATATGTCTGACGGTTAGAACAAGTGTTCAGCTTTTGATAAGTTATTAACTTTTAACGTGGATTTCACACTTTGCAATGTATGATAATGTATTGATATGAATTTGTTATACAAAGAAACATGCCCGTTTGAAACAATAAACAGCATATACATATATGTTACTAGTCAGCTTTCCCTTGCAAATATGACACAATGCTTCATATACATTATGACACAATTTTTACTTTTGCTAAACAATTGATTGATTAAATGGTCTTTAGACAAAACCCAACACAAATCAGTCGACGAAGTTCTAGCATTCCTTTTTGTGGATTGTGGATGTTCTTATGATTCCCATTTACAATACCACTGCCTACATCAGCACATCAAGTGGCACCATGACTAAAACTCATCAAATGCTTACATTACATAGTTGGAACAATGATTGATTTCGTCATGCGTAGCAAAGAAAATGAGAAAAGAGAGGTTAAGATTCAGCTTTATTTATCATGGTTTCTATAATTAGGTAGATGTTCAACATCTAATGCCAAAAACAATTAACTCTTATCAATTCTAGAGAACAATCAAAACCTGAATTATAACCGTAAAAAAAGTATTACTGTATGCTGATTCTTCGCAAGTAAACACTAGCACAGGACGAAATTTGAATCAAATATGTAAACGTTTTAACATGTATCTGTGTTTTCGGTTGATTATAGATTTGGAAAATATTTTGTAAAACATGTATACACTGGATTTAGCGTTTTTTCCCTACAAACAACACCAATAATAGTGGTTGAAGTACGGTGAGACAAGAATTAAATGTTAAGATACTGCTACCCATAACATACATAAGTTTTAAAAAGTATTTCATTTATTTTCATCAGACGTATATCTTCAATTATTATTCATTTTTCTTATATGAATAAAAAAAATTTCTTCAGTGTTGCTAGATCTTACATATAATGAAATTGGTTTATGTTATTCAACGATAAACAGTTTTTTAATAGTAATCGTTATATCATTGCGAATGTCATTATGACTGGCAACAACAAAGTTCTACAAGAATAACCACTTCTAATTGAAAACATGGTGATCATTTTAGTACAATAATACAGAATAATATTTAAGTGTTTTTCTGTATAAAATGCTGGATATTCATTGTGTCATTCATTTCACTATGTTTTGTGTATGTTAGCAAAACTATATTTGCACACTTCAGTTATTTTACCTAGTGCTATTATCATTAACGACTATTATTATTAATGAAACTATCACCTTATATATTATATATAATTATATTAATGTATACCTGTGTTCAAAATTGCTAGCGTTGGGAAATTAATAAGCACGATGTGATGTTGTTTTAAATGGGAGATCAAAGGTGAATTGTCGTATTTATAATTGAGATGGAGAGCATGGAAGAAGTGACGCCACGTACAGAATATGCACAGGAAAATACTAGCGGAGAACGATTTCTCCCCTGGTATTGTTTCTAGAGCTTCACTCATTTTACATGTTGAAAGCGGTTAAACAATCACCAATGAATTGTATTTGGGGTATAAACGAGCTTAAATACTTTTCTACACTAACACTTACACCCATTAACAAGAAAGCATGCAGATATTGTTTAATATATAAGAAAGCAGTATAAGTCGAGAATGCAACATTGCTTATTTTACTTGCTTGTTTGAAATATAAACTTAATTAGTCGACTATCGTGTTTGCTATGTAATAAAGAAAACAATCAAAGTATACGCAGTTTTATGCCCCCTTTTCGAAGAAAAGGTGGCATATAGTGATCGGACTGTCCGTCTGTCCGTCTGCCCGTCTGTCTGTCTTTCCGGCACACTTTGCGTTTAGGTTTCGAAAAATGCTCATAACTTCTATGTCCCTTGAGATATAACCTTCATAGTTGGTATGCATGTGTATATGGACAAGGCCTTTCCACACGCACAACAATTTTTACCCCTGTGACCTTGACCTTGAACTTAGGGTCCGCGTTTAGGTTTCGAAATCTGCGTTTAGGTTTTGAAAAATGCTCATAACTTCTATGTCTCTTGAGATATAACCTTCATATTTGGTATGCATGTGTATACGGACAAGGCCTTTCCATACGCACACAAATTTTGACCCATGTGACCTTGACCTTGAACTTAGGGTCCGCGTTTAGGTTCGAAATCTGTGTGTAGGTTTCGAAAAAAGCTTATAACTTCTATCAAGCGTTTATAGAGGCATAAGTCATCCTATGGTGACAGCTCTTGTTTATAATATTTCTCATACCGAAATAATAGCTCTTCTGCAAACAGTCTGTCAATGCCAAAATAGTACAATACTACTAAACTTGTAAGTTGTTTATTTCTGTGCACTATTTTATCATCATAAAGCCAACATATAATTTGAAAATTTTAGCTAAAATACCTTACAATAATGCTAGTGTTTGGAATTTATTTTTAATGATAATCACTCGACATGTTCTTAGTAAATGTTTAACAAGTGGCTTACAAAAGCAATCAATTAAATGCCAATAATTGGCTGTAAATTAATTTCAAAAGCATACATATAACGGTGTATAAGTTTTGCGGATGTGTGAAGCTAATCATTATTATGAACGTTGCTGTGTTCAGCTTACTTGTTTCAAATTAAATGTATTTCATTTGTATAATAGTTATTAGTTTTTGTTTCATTGTTGATTGTTTAAGAATTGATTCCCAAATAGGACTTGTCCTTTTTAAAGGAAACAGCCTTCATTACCTAATTACAGTCTTTGTCTTGAATAATTTATTGCTTTATTAATGCCAATCGTTATCTTAATTACATCCATGCTTCAATTATTATAAGACGTGCTTAATCGGTTGTTAATATAACCCAACAAAACGCCATAAGCCGATAAAGGCTGAAACAGATTTTCACATCAGTTACTCATTTATTCACACACAGTAACACGGTTGCATCGTGTTTATGTTTTTTATCTGTTGCTCTGGTCTCCTTCCTGCCATTGATTAATTAAATGGTTAGTAAATTGAAAGCGTTTTAATTTCTTTTTACTATTGTTTAATTTGAGTTGCAATGCTATGAGGTTAAATATTATTTGACACTTATATGTATCAGACATATTGCTGGGCTAAGTCAAAAGTCGGTTTAAACCCCCAGTGCTTTGCATGGATCGTGCAAAGGCGATGACCCAGCTTTATTCTTCTATGTGTGTATGTTGTTTCGTATTGTGCTGTTTGGTTCAGTTTTGTCAATTGCCTTAAAAAAGGACCACACATGTGTATATAATTAGATATCAATACTGCTCCAGCAGCTGGAGTTTCACTTCCTTATATTGGTCTTAGAAAAGGCATTCCTAGAAAATGAAAGGAATTAAAATCACCTCATTTTATTTCGCTTTCGCTAAATATTGGGGATCAGCATTTTTCAATTACTTTTCATATTCCAACAGGTAATCCTATCATATCAGTTAACATATATAAGAAGATTTAAATTCGATATTTATTTAATACGTATACTATAGTTTAAAGTAACCTCAAAGCAATAATCGATTTAATATAAGTTAACATTCCTGTTTTGCAGTGTTGTTCAGAGAAAATTCAAACTGTGATTACATATACCGGATATAGCCATGTATAATCATATACAAACATCAGCTTAAATAGCTATACGCACCTTTGTCGCATTTTTGTAATATAACCAAACATTATGTAACATTAATATTTTTGATAACATATTTGTAAATTTTGAATGAGGTGTTTTTAACTTACTTGAATGGATTTATTGTAAAGGTTTGTTATATGTTTCAAGACAACATATTTGTGCGATATATTATCCCGGTGTGACCCAAATTCGACGATATAACGGATACATAAAGCAATATTTAGCAAATAATAAAAAAACTTATATAGCTAAAAATAATAATTTTTAACTCGGCTGTTATTCTTTGAAATGATTCCAAAACAATAATCATCCATTTAAATTTAAACCGATAAAAATAGATCATCGTCGAATTTAGGTGTCGTCGTATTTTGGTTACGGTAGGATACATTAAGTGTTACATCAACATATTTTATAATTTAGTAAACGAATAAACTTATATCTTGGTGCGAACAAAGGGAATTTAGAGCGATATACATGAGAACCCAAAGAGACGCTTGATTATTTGATATAGCTCTGTCTGCGCGACGCCGCAGTGGAATAGTTATCTAATAGTTTTCTATTAGCGTTTTTTTTTATTATTAAGAAACAGTGAATTCGTGAACTGAACTTGTATAAGTTATTTTATGGCGAGCATCTATATTTACAGTCCGGGAAATATCAGAAACAATAGCGCATATAATAGTTTAGTGTTAGATGAATATTATAGTGTTCACACGTGAATATCATACCGATGCTTTGATTATATGGTTAACAAAAATGACCGTTCGAAATGTATCATTCCAGTTAATTGTTGATGACGATGATTAGAGTTCGCTTTAGTGTAATGGATATGGTGTCCGCTTATCAGCCGGGAGGTCAAGGGTTCGATCCCCACCGAGGGAGCGTTCTTTATATCTCACCCAAAGACACCAAGTACTGGTTCTAGGCCCAATTCTGAAATGTCGTAACATGCATTACCTTGTTGACATGCTAAATGCCTAACGTTGTGTGTGCATGTATAACATATGCATACATATATTGTGTAGTGTATCACATGCATTGAATTGTAAATGCTGACTGTGATTTCACTGAACTGATAGATTACCTTAATGCTTATGGTTCCTTTAAAACCAACAGGGCAAAGATCGATGCAACCGACGACTGGATAGCTATTCTTTTGATTATTTATGCATGCTCAAGTGCTTCAGATGCTCTATCACATTTAACAGGAGATGTTATTCTATTTTACTTCCAATTCCTGCGAATTCACATGAATATGGCTAATGAACAAAACAAAACGACATTTGTTAATTGTTTACGATATGGATATACAGCGGACTAAGCTTTGATTTTGAATGATTGAAATTATACGCGGTAAATTAATATATATATATATATATATATATATATATATATATAATATATATATATATAGTTATTATGCAACCATAGCTAAATCAGTGTGAAAACTTCATTACGCTTCTTTGGTAGCATGCTTGCAATGTTGAACGTTATTAAATTCTTCAGTTTAGATCTGTGTTTTTATACAAACTTACATCTTGTAACTATCGTTGCATTTAGGACAATATATTTAGTAAGGTATTCGGTGTGTCTTTAACTTGTTACTTGACCCCGAGCATTTGGATAATATTCGACTGGATAATGGACCCTAGCTTAATATTTTTTCAAATATTTTCATATTTATCCCTACGCTTTTAAAAGCGCTGGGATATTGTATAGATCTCCGCCGTCTGACCGTCTGTCCTGGAAACTATCTCCTCCTACACTTTTAGCACCAGAACCTTGAAACTTACACACATGGTAGCTATGAACATATGTGCGACGGTGCACTATTTTGATTTTTTCTGACCCCTGAGTCAAAAACTATGGCTAAATAAATCGGTAAAACTGGTACAAAATCTCATTTTACTAACAACATGCGACAAATATGATAATAACTTTTGACCCAGGGATCAGATCAAAATTCCAAATAGTACACCGTTGCACATATGCTAATAGCTACCATGTGTGTAAGTTTCAAGGTTCTAGTGCTAATATTGTAGTAGGAGTTTCCAATGGGGGTGTGGTGGGGCCAAAATGTATGTGATAACATAACTTCTTCATTTATTTACAAATTGACTTCATATTAATACTGAATATCTCTTATGACAAATCGGCCATCCATGTCCACATTATCCATCCCAGTGCCATTGATAAAGGTAAAGGCAGCTTGGTTCCCATCCTCTTTTAAATTTATCGAGGGGTCCACGGGTACTACTTCTCCGTACCCTAATATTTTTTTCGTACCCGTTTTGTTTGTACTCTATTTTGTTCGTACCCAAAATTTTTGTTCGTACCATAATTTCCCCGTACCCCCAAAACTTGTTTTGTATCAATTTTTGTTTCGTACCCAATTTTTTTCGTACCCACATTTTTTCGTCCCCAATTTTTTGTTCGTACCCAATTTTTTGTCGTACCAAATTTTTGTTTCGTACCCATTTTTTTCCTTCCTATCTTTTTTTCCGTAGCCAAATTTGTTTTGGCATATTTTTTCGTGCCCAATTTGTTCGTACCCAACATGTTCGTACCCACATACACAAGTGTGGTGATGAAGATAAACTTAAATTGATGCTTTTATATCCAACCTCTTCAAAAGCATCGTCACACCAGCACTGTCAGTACTTGGATTCTTATTTGTCATAGATTATCCTAACGCTCCACATTAAAGCGGGGTGATTATGTGGTTATCTACGCCGTCTGCCCGTCCGTCCGTCCTGGCCACTATCTCCTGCTACACTATTAGAAATAGAACCTCGAAACTTAAACACATGATTGCTATGAGCATTTGTGCGACAGTGCACTATTTGGAATTTTAATCTGACCCCTAGGTCGAAAGCTATGGATGTTGGGATTTCATTTCATTTTCACCCCGATTCGTTTCTGTTTGATACTGAACTTCTCTTATGACAATACGGTCAATTGCAACTATGCATGGTCCGATTACCAACCCTGGGGCGCCCCAAAATGTGTTTTTACATAACTTCTTCATTTATTCACCAAGTGAATTCAAATTAATACTGAACATCTCTTATGACAACACGGTCTTTCTCGACCACCCATGTCCACATTACCCAACCCGGGGCCCCACCAACATAGGCCTTGCGCACCAAAAATTGCCTTTTAATATAACATCTATGCGGCGTGGGCATACGCGTCGACCTCTGTCGCGCCATTTCTAGTTTTATTTATTTTCGGTTATGAAACATTTCCTAATTTGATCTGCTGGTCCAAGGTAACAAAATGCAAAGGAAATGTCTGAATACAATATCAGTATTGTTTACATTATCTTGTTTGCAATACCTGTTTTAAAACATTCGTTCCGTCAACATTTATTATATTATTATCTTTTGTAAAGAAATTTAAAAACACCTTAAAAACTAAAACAAATTATATATGTAAGTCATAATTACAATTAATCACAAACGCGATTTAACGGTTTTATGACGCAACTAGCTTAAATTCCCAAATATTCAAATGATATGGAGAAAGAAAGACTTTGGCCATCGGTTGTCATACGCAATTAAATTGTGTTTCAATTAATGTAATGTTGAATGAAATGTTTGGTTTGTTTTACCCGTTTGCGAAACAGTAAACGTAAAGCGCATCAAAATGAAGCCTTTGGATAATAATATTTTTTGACTGTTATTGTTTAGAAGCGATTTTAATCTGTTACATCTTCCAATGTTCTCCTCATATGTCGCGAAGATCGTTTTAAGTTACGGTCGGAGTTATGTTGACAATGGTGCTATATTTCGTTATAATATACGATACATGTTTGCAGACATTGCAAAGCTTTGGAAAATACCGTTCCAAATATGACACAATACTTTGTATTTATTTTTATTTGTAAGGTAATTATTGACGATCATATGGTTAAAGAATTAATCTTTGACTAATTAAAATCACATACATGTTGATATTTAAAATAATATAAGTGTAACACCATAATTAAAAATATCATAATAAAGTGTCAATATGCAGTTATTTGTAGCCTGCAAAAACAAATGTTTAAGACTGATATGATTAAGCCCCCTATATGTTTGTTTTTATAATAGTAATTACCAAATCTATCAGCTTTTACCGATGAAAAGTTAACCATAAAATTACGCAAAAACGCAATCAAAGGTTTATTAAAACTGTTGTGCGATACAAGTGCACTGTGTACTGGATGTATTAAAACAAAAGTTAATAGTTAATAGCTAATCAGTAAGAACCTTCACTACAGGTGTCTTTTTTCCAATTATCGTGAATGTATATATGCATAGACTCATGCTTTACAGTAGTCAAAGTCCTAACTACTAGATCTGAAACGATTGTACCATTATTACCATATTTAATCAAATGAGTATAATCAATGTATATTAAGGAAAACTTTGGAGATCTGAATTACTAAACGTCAATTCAGGAAAATGACGTAACGCGATTGGTCAGTCAAATCGAAATTAGACAACGAAAACGCTCAGCTAGCTATATAAAATATGTTTTATATAAACTATTTGTATGGCTGTAGAACATGGAAACCACCAAGTGATAACATTCTGAGTATTTTCCTACCAATACATATTAATTTCGCTTTATACGATTTGTAATAAATGTTGTTTACTTATGTTTGAAACGTAATAAATTGTTTATGGCATGCCTGTCAAATAATGTATCTAAAAGGTTTTACGTTTCGACATGTATTGTTCAAAATAGTATACAGTGCTAATGGACTTAATATAAAAGCATCTGCTGGTGTTGAACTGTGTCCATTTATTACATTCGTCAGTTGATATTTTACTCAGTGTCGTTGTTAATTTCAAAACATTGATAACAAGCTTTATCGGTGTTTCAACGATGATAAAATTGTGTTCGCTCACCAATATGAATCGAAAGTTATATTCTTGTATATTGTAATGTAAGTTATTCTTTTATGTAAAACAAGTAGGCGCACTTGTGCCAGAATGGTCAATTTAGAGCCATATACACGTTCTTCGTAGAGACAACCTTTAATTCGCTGAAAATGTTTTGCCTTCTGTGATTCCTCTTTGTCATAATGATCAAACAGTTTGCTATTAGTGCTCTTTTTTGAAAGAATTAACTGACATTGTATTCCTGGAATGAAATTTGACATTTCTTCGTAGACGTTATTTCTCGGGGAGATTCTAGGGCCACAGACGGGCACTTGATAATATACAGCTTAATACCGATCTTAAGGTACATTTGTGTCTTATTGAGTAAGGAGCCATTTATACGGGTAATACCTTTACTTATGTAATGTTAATGGATATTTTTGATGAAGTATTTATCGAATGTTTTATGGACACATTTTGTATAAACACACATTTAAACTTTTTTACAGTATTACATAAAACGTTGTCTTCGGGTAAACTTTTAGCGCGGAAACATAGTTATGTTAGGTAATTTGGTATGAATGAAGTATAAATTACTTGTCCTTTATATTCTTGGGCAATATCAGTAACTTTACACTTTGTTGAACATTTTTGTTTGAATTATACACTAATTTTGTTTGCGTGAGTTTGAATGCCACTGGAAGCATCTTAGTTCACTAAACAACTATTTCAGTATTGTATATACTTTCTTAACGAGTTATTAATTACAAAAGTGTTAATGGACAATATCGCTGATTGAAAAGAGGTAATATTATTGTTTTAATACATTGCCTCATAAAGTGGAACACCCCGATGATTTGCCCCTCTAAGGACTGATGTACAATTACACATTAAAAGAAATTTATAAAACAAATAACTGTCGGAGTAAACATTATTTTTTGTTTTACGATTAATAAATGTGTTCTGTTATCTGTTATCGGGACATGTTCCTAGCTAACGTTCGCTTTTACACGCACAGGTATCATTTGAGACAATAGGTGTGATATGTCTGACGGATAGAACAAGTGTTCAACTTTTGATAAGTTATTAACTTTTAACGTGGATTTCACACTTTGCAATGTATGATAATGTATTGATATGAACTTGTTTGATGGAAACATTTAATAACTTAACGTATTCAACGGTGTTCTCCTGTGAGTGCATCTGAAGTTTCATGTTGTTCATACATGTATTTAAATAAAAAAAATACTTGTATGCGCAGTAAGAAAAAATGTATATGTTTTCTACCAACATTTATATGCGTTTCACAGAAACAAATAATATGAAATAAGGCAAAGCCTCAAAGCGAGCTCGATTAATGTTTAATAGAAGAAACTAACAAAAAACTTTAATGAAGACGATATTCAAATAAAATTAGTACAGGAACTTCCTAACAGAAGAACGTGGAGTTCGTAAAGACTGGTAATTATATAGGAACTGGTATAAAAAAAGGAAATGAACTTTTAATTATTATGTTAATCAGCAATTAAACAAGAAACGGGCCATCTTAAAGGGTTTCATGTGACCTGATATACAGAACTTTTAGCTCAAAGCCCCGCCCAAAACAGATTGTCGCACTATCAGTTGCCAGCCTTGCAACCACAGGTTTACCTACGAAGGTCAGATCGGGATTCGAACCCGAATCCACCCATGAGTCATCTGATGATATTGATCATATGATATTGGCCTGGGTTGCTCTACCAATTAAGCTATCTGACCTTTTAAAAAATATATAGGTAAACTGCAATGCTGTATAATAGCATGAAAATATTGCTTAGGACTATTTTACAAAGAATTACATTTAATTGATATTTTGTTATGATTTAGAACAGTATATTGTCAGTTCAAAAGCTCACATGAGGTAATGTTTCAAAAGCCCACAAAAGCTTCTGTTTGTAAAAATGGTGCTTATTTGCCGACTGTGAATAGCTGAGATAAAATCTCCTTATTTTGCACAAATCTGGTAAAATATATATGGTTCGAATACCAACTGCAGATAAGAGCAACAGAACAATCCTTGTAAGTAAATAACTCTAATATTCTTATAAGTAATTATCTAAACCATAAAGTGACCTATACTTCAATAATTATGTATACCTGAAGAGAAGATATATCATTAGGTGAAAGTTGCGTAACAAATGAAACTATAAACAAATTGTGCAGCAAACAAAGATTGGTATATACCAAGCACATATATATCAATATGGTATGTATGTCCTTGGCATTACCTCCTTAAAACACTAAACAATCAACTAGAATATACAATTTAAAAATTTAGAATAGCCAACTGTTGCTACCTTCTCAATTATAATTTTCAGGTGCACATCATCGTCACTGGCATCAGCAATGATTTCTCCATGCTGCACACTGTACTTAGATTTCACAAGGGCCAGGCAGCATATTTGTTTTAGTTTCCTTTTTGAGCATTTAAAGTCAAAGTAATTTCAAATTACCATAATTGAGGAATAAATGCAAGGTAGGTCAGCGATAATTATGTCACCCACCAAAACATGTTATTTAATATATAACACTTTGATAATTTTACACTTGTAAGTATATATATATTTTTTAGAGTACCAAAATACTAGGATTAAATTAATTTGTATATTCCTAACTACTGTTTAACAGTCATTTTGGTTAGCGACTGTCACGTCACCCACCGTACTCAAGGTAGCGACTATCACGTCACCCACCGTACTCAAGGTATAGACTGTCAAGTCAGCCACCGTACTAAAGGTAGCGAATGTCACGTCACCCACCTCAAAGCTATTTATATCTTATTTGAATTTATGTTTTAAATATGGTTTATCACATTTAATCACATCATTTGATTGCTTCAATCAATCACATTTTATAGTATCGATAAACATTGCACTATTTGTAGTAATTATCAAATAATTAATTTAGAATGTTATTTACCAGAAAGGTTAGCTCAGATGTCAATTAGGGCACTATCTCCCTCACTATGAGATATTGTCAAAGGTAGCAATACTTGTTTGAATCATGCCATTTTGTGAGGCATACAAATTAAGCTAAATTTTTGTATTTTATCAATAAAAAAGGACATATATCTAGAATATAACCACTGATATATAATTTTTTATGAGATAATAAAGTTTGGTCATGTTGAAATGATACTCAAATGTGATTTACCGCTTTTAAATTTAAATGTAATGCATGACTTATACAGTGAACGAAAAATAAATACACTATATGAAATGATTATGAAATCGAGTATTTGACAGTGCAGGTTGTTGTTCTGAAACGTTTGGTATCCGAATTCATGCCGAACCAATCGTGTGTTTGTTCCTCAATGGCAATCGTCGAATAAATAATAGCACTTACTTGCTTTGTCATCATTTTTAATAAAAAATGCTAGTAGCATTCGGTTTTGACACTTGCTATGTACACACAAAACGGTAACGCCATTCGTTACCTGGATAAATTTAGTGATGACGTCATCGAACGGGGAAGTCCCTGAATGAAGACTACTCTTTTACACGAAGAATACCGATGCGTTATTCGAAATATAGTCACAATAAATACAGAGAAGAATTTTAGAATATTTAAAAGCCGTATATATGATCATTTTTATATATTGTATTATTATGATCAATCAGGAGACGCCGGTTATTTACTTCGGAACAAGAAAGTTCGTACATTAAACAAAAATGAAATTGAAGAAAGAAAAACAAAACGAAAAGCATGTAAACCGCACCCGAGCTCGAACCACTGACCTGTATACTGAAAGGCTAGCGTCTTAACCATTCGACCATCGATGTTGCAGAGGTCGGTATCATGTATAGTTTATAAAAGCAATAAGCGTAATGTCACTAAATATAATGACACCAACAGAACTCTCAAAATTAATCCATTGTTTCACGTTTGAAAAGCTATATAATTTTATCGATTTATACTGATGATTTTGCGTACAAAATGCATTTTCGGTATGAATCGGTATGTGAAAAGTGTAATTTCGCACACTTATAAAAATCGTTCATTTATTTGTTTAATCGGTGACAAACAGTTTGATAATTCCTATTATTGGACAAACTGCGAACAAGTCCCTTTAACTGCACGTACTTCCATTCTATAACATTTGGTTCTGAGACCATACTAAACGTGAAAATTGTAATGCAAAATGAATTAAGCTTAGTTAAATTTAAATACCAGCATCACACTAAAATAATTGTCTAAATGCGAGTGTTGCATTTTCAAGCAAGAAACGTTAACGCTTGCTAAGTTACAGACCTACAATGATTTTCTTGTGACGTACGTTTGGTTTACATTTAAGCATTTTTTAAATAAGTTTACTGTCATTTAAATTCGTTTTATACGTAAAAAATGGTAAAAAACAAATGTTAGAGATAGGTACCTATGCTGCAAAAGGATAATTGTTCAAATGTAACAAAAATTTCGAAGTAAAAAGATATTGTACACATAAATCAAAGTAACGCGACGGACATACACGTATAGTTTAAATAGCAATGTGTTCATGAGAAAGCATTTGGTTTTAAGTAAACACAGGATAAGGCGTTATAATTGAGGACTATACGTGTTTGCGAGTATGATTTAAAACTTACAGCTTCCCAAATAAACTCGCCGATGGCAAAGTAACTAAGCCAATAGCATTGTATCGCGATAATCTGTGGTTGAAGTGCATGGTTAGTAACGCATTTATTTCCTCGTTTGTTAAACAGATTATTTCCTCGCGCAATTATGCTTGAATAGTTTTATATTTGGGCCTACTTCTGTCAAGACCTTGGACAATAAATAATATTACGTTTCTATCTACTTTAGTCATTTTAAATATTATTTACATAATAGTTGACTAGCATGCGGGTTATTTTATGTAGTAATTTTATGTGCATTTCACTATATATTACGTGCACGTGTGTTCGTGCGGCAATAAGGACATTGCGACGCGTAAAAATTAGTCGTTGAAGTAAAATCTTTATGAATGTCATGTACATAATGTGCCAAAATACGCATTTAAAATATCAATAATGGTTCATTCTATTTGAAGAAGACTGTTCGTAGGTCTGAGTTTGAATGGCTCTTGTTGCATATTTTTGTGTTGGAATACTTTGTTAGCAATGTATACATTTTTTGCAACATAAAATTGTTTCTAGATTACTATTTGCAAAACACGAGATAATCATAATAATTATTATAATAATATTATATGTATATAAGATATCCATAACAGAATTAATGTGAAAATGTCATTGACAGAATAACCTAACATATGTTTTGTCAAACTCTATTGGATTTATCGCGTACACTTCATTTCGTTTCCGCATATGGCACATGCAATACTTGTGGTATGGACATGGTTCTAGCTAGTGATCGCTTTGAAACGAGTAGGAATCATTTTGTGATAATAGCTTTTATTTGTGGATAGTGCTTGCGTAAAGTGATAACATTCTTTCGTGGAAAGCACACATTTCAAGGTAAGATTATTTGTTGAAATGAACTGGTTTGGAGACATATCCTTGCTTAACGCGTAACAAGGTTTTCTTCTTTTGGATGCAAGTGAAGTTTCTTTTTTCTATTGCATTTATTTGAAATTGTAGGTTTGCAAAATGCGCAGTTATAAAAACGTGTATATTTTATTGACCATCATGTATATGCTTTTCACAGACACTATTCTTGGTAAGATATACGTTCAAAATGCATCATTGGTAACAAAATGAAAGAAATTTGAAACGATAGCAAAATCTTCATGAGCACAAACACAAAGTACTAACTTAGGGAGGTTTAACAGATGTATAGTCCAGTACTTCTAGGTTACACAGCTTTATTGAACGAACAATGAATAAACACGTTATTAAATAATAAAGACCATCTAAAATTGGTTGTTTTCAATGCGTCAAACGTGTAGGTTTTACGTTCAACATAAAAGATGCATGCTGAATGTTGAGTATTATTTCAAAATGTTGTATTATTATTTATCGGTCATGATTTATTTTCTTCACTGTTCAATTCTCTCTGATCACTAGTCAAGGTTTCTTAAGCTAATGTTTACGCCACGTTACGATTTAGTGAAATGGTGCAGATTCAAATTGTATTTAAAGCATTTCCTTCTTGATTTGCATATGACAAACCTAGTAATCAAAATCATGGTTCGGTGATTACATTAAATACATGTATTCATGCTTACATAATTCTTTATGAATACCAAGAATGCTTCTTTTCTTCATGACAAAACGTGCTAAGCCGATTACTGTAAACACACATATTCACCAAAAACATTTCAGATAATATATTCATTTTTGTTTCTTCAAATGATTCGCGAGTAATGCTTTTCGTAATTATAATATAACATGTGTATTGACTTTGTTTAAGCATTGTTTAATATTACAATGGTATGCGACTTTCTGATAATTAAAAGATTCAAATATTTAAAACGGAATTTAGGAATTGATTTCGTGATACTGCAGAAAACAAACGCTGTTATTATATCATTAATAAAATAGTATGATACAAATACATGGGTTGAATACTTTCAACATTATATTTCAGCTGGATAAAATATATTTATATAGCATTATTTGAAAGTGGAAGTATACTTCAACATAAAAGATGTGCAATAAAATAAATCGCTCAAATATGTTTTAATAACTTCATAGCCTCACTTTAAATGCACGTTAATTCTTTTGAACTAATAAAATGGTATCGGCAAATTGAGAGAAGACGCTCAGCTGACACGCCGATTACCTTTTGTGTATAGTGACAATGTAAGCAATTTTTACCCAAATATATTAACTATGGAGCAGTGTATTCTTCGAAGTCCGTAAGACTACAACATTATACACCGAGTATTTCAAGGAACCTGTATACAATGCAAGAAAAAATATTAACAAAATATTTATCAAATGGTTTCTTGACATTAATGCATTCAAATGTTTTTAAAGCTTTATTTTTTTTCACGAGTACAAATTTAGAGGGCGACGCGCACAAATAAGTTGTTTTAGATAATCGTCATTAATGGAATGTTCATGAAACGCACCTATATATATTAATACACAAATTCTTAGTAAAAAATATACTATTTTTTAATGTTATTAAAAATGACCCTGGGTGAATATTGGTGTATTGAGAAGCTAGTTTTTGCATTTTAAATATTTCTCGTAACCAGTTATCAATATAGCAGTGTTTTTAGATCTATAGCTGCATAAAACGACGCAATATTTTGGGTTTAAAACATGTTTATATTGAGAAAAAATACCGTCGATATGCCCTCTAAAGAAGAGTTTAATCATAACACATTCTAAGACATTTATGAAACTAGTAATGTTGAAATAACCCCCGCCATTTTGGTTGTTTGGTTGTTTTACAATCCCAAATGTTGCTTAATTAAATTAAGTATTTACACTTTAACGTAAACAGTACATTTTCAAACTCTATTGGATTTCTCACATACACTGCAATTCTTTTCGAATAAGTACAATGCAATATATATGTCAACGGGATATTGTTCTTGCTAGCGGCTACTTTAAAGAAGCCAGGTATCATTTGTGACAATAGCTCTTATAAGTTTAGTGAGTTTGATGAATGGTACATGCGGGAAAAATTGTTAAGCGTTTAACTTTTTACGTGGAACGTACACTTGTAAAGGTTATATTACTTATTTACATTTATGTTAGTTATATCAAAACATATCTGTTCTATACATGTTATAAGGTTTTTATGTACTGTGTCAACTGAAGTTCCAGTTTGTTCATGCATGTATTTCCAAGTGTATGTTTAAAAAATTAATTATATTCGCTGTTATAAACAATTTAAGATGTTATGAACCTACATAAACATGTTTTTCTTATAAACAAGTCTTAATAAGGTATAAGGTTAACAGACATTATGTTTAACAAAATAAAAGCGAATTCGAACGCTTGCTTAATTGCCATTTACAAAGGACCATCTCAGGGACGTCAATAAGTTTCATTGTTCAGTATTTTTCAACTCCGCTTTATATCATGTGCAGCAAGCTAACCACGAACGTTTATCGTTTCATGTTTTTGTTTGTCGAGTAAAAAGTTTCATTTTAAAGTATTGTCCTGGCGTATTACTCGATATTTTTAAGGGTGAGGTGTAAGAGCACAGTTCAAGTTGTAGTGATCAACAGTAATGGTTTCTATAGCTGTTTATACGCCACGTTACATGGTGTTGTCTACGTTTAAAGTAAATCGTGCAGAGACGGATTTGATTTAAAGCATTTTTGTGTTGATTTGCTTAAGACAAATCGAGTAATCGCCATCATGGTCAGGTGATTACATTCAATCCCTGTAAACATGCTTACACAATACTTTATGAAGATAAATTATGCTTCTTTTTTGACGACAAAACGTGCTAAGGCGATTAATGTAAACATGTTTAGCAACGACATGTGTTGTAATATATTCCATGCGTATGCTTTAAATGCTTCACGAGGAATGCATTTTGAATAATCGTATGATAGTTGAGTTAAGCAACACAATTGGAAATACGCCTCAATGCAATTGCGAGTATTTCCCGATAATATAATAATGTTATGAATAAGTGGAATACACATAAGAATTGACATTTGAGATGAAGACAACGGTAAAAGCACGAGCGAGTCTACGGCTATTACCTTTGTCTTAAGACCAATCAAAAGGGATAACAAATTTATATTAAACATTTAGACGTTCAAAGCATAATAATTAAGAATCTGAAAATTATTATGTGCATGCACATGTTGACGTTTGAGTTTAGAAACATGTAACAAGAGAGCGGTAAACAAAACAAAACAGACACAATACACACTTCATAGTAAAGATGCATTTTTGTAATGAAAAACGCATTAAAAATATGGAGACATTTAATTGTGAAAAGTGATTGGTATAGAAAATGTGTTCATTTTATTTAATGAAATGATAACATTAAAAACAACGATGTAAATCACAAAATAAAATAAAAGTTTAATTTGCAAGAAATTGACATAAAGTCAATTTGAACCCATTAAAGTATCTTTTTAAAATATCGAATTGCAGTTATATCGATATTCACCTTATCTTCAAATCCTTATCTATGTATACTTTTAAGCAAATGTGTAGGCCAACTGGTTATTAGCAAGTTTTGTGTATATTCTAACAAACACACTTTCAAAAATGAAATTCAACGATGTATAAAATACATTCATAAGCTTAAGGAATACAATTTACCCCCCCCCCCCCCACCCCCAGAACAACATACCTCATATAATTTGTTCGAACACAAACATACAGATTTTATTAGCAAGTTAAAATGTTTATTTCACAACAAGAAACCGATCTCTTAAATATTATCTACTAAGAATATGTGAAAAGAAACGTTCTAATGACATTAGGGTTAATTTTGCCGAAAATTAAATAATAATTTCTGATAAGTATATCGGTGTGTAAATCAAACAATTAACTAAGAGCACCTGATTTCCTAATACCATTGTTTAAAAATACAAATAACATTTTATTTAATGAATGCAATTTGCTTAAATAAGCAACATAAATTAACAACTATATTATTACAAATGCTGTTCGAAATGTACGGTGTACACATATTTTCAGTAATTCGATACGAAATTAAATAAACTGTACGCTAAAGACATGAATATTGGGTATCCGTTGATATTCTTTTGGTATGAATGTCTTATTGTATGTAAGTAGCGAGCTTTCTTTACACTTAATCTTGCGATTTCTTAAACATTTTCATACCTCTGCATGCATGTACGTCTTATGTTGTTTTCGCTTTTATGTTCAGGATCCATTGGGATTCATTTGGCAGGTTTAAAAAAATATAGCAAGAAACAGTTATGATGCTTAATGGATTGTTTTGTCAGATAAGAAAGAGATTACAAGCTCGTAGAGGGAGTTATCGCACAAGGATAAAATAACTTTATGTAGCTGCCTAAGATTTGCCAGGGTTTGATAATACGAAAATCACCGTTTCACAATACAACTAAGCGTACAATACCATATCAATACTCTTATATCGTATCAGAAAAATCATAAACTTATGTAAGGGATATAAGTAATCAAGACGATGGACACATTTATGGTAAAACTGGAGCAATTAATTTCAAAACCAATGCAACGTCCTCATTGGTCCATAGTATCCTCCAGTATGTGTTTCGCAAACTCAACTTATCCAAAAGCACCCTATTGCAATACACAACGAGCACACATACATCAACAAACATCACATGTGCACCTTACTATTTTAACAATATATAATGCTGGTTATACAATAATAATTGAACATTTATATAAGCAATAAAAAGGTTATTGTTAACGTGCTTCTGTACATTTTCGTCATATGTGTTTATAGATATATTGCAACTTTAAACCTAGCAAGTGTTATAATTGATAAAAAAAGACGACATTTCCCATTAGATGTGTGATAATATGTATTTCTGTAATACGTCGTTGTGTTTCGAAATAAAGATTACTTTATATCGAACAAATTACAGTCAGAAGAAACTGTATCCTAATAAAGAACAACACGTTTATATCGTGTGTGTGTCAGCAACATTTTTTTAACGTGCATTGGGTAAATCAATAACGTACTAATCATTTTACCAATGTGTGAAATGATTGTTTTGTTTAATTTACAGCCAGATTAAATATAAAATACATGAACATCGTTTTGAATACATAAGACAGTGTGCCAACTGACAATATTTATAAATAGTTCTTTTATATTTTAAAATAGTTTTAAGAACGTTGGTTTTAAAATAAAGTAAATGACTTATTTGTCTCATGATTTGCCATTTCAAACACATAAAATGCGAAAGGAGTTATAGTAATCAATCTCATCTAAGTATCAGTATACGTGCACTTCGTTTATTTTTGTATTAATCATACGGCTCACTGCTATATCTCTTTCATTTTCGTAATTAACCATACTTATGCTTATTTATACACCCAACACAGCTTCAAATATCATGAGAATGATACCAAACTTATCACCATCCTCAATCGTTTTCTTCTTCCCTTTCCTATCTTCTTATCGCTCTCATACCTCAAGCTCCTATTCGAAGCAGTTCTGTAGCAAAAGGCGTTTTCAAATCTTTTCGTCAACCCTGTCGCATTATTGCATTATTGTCAAATGCAACCAACGTATTATGTCAGCGTTTCTGGCTTATCTCGTATTTATTGGAGCATATTATTATGTCGTACATTAAACAGAGACCAGTAAACGCTGTCATGGTTGCATATAGATCACCAGCTATGTTCTCACTATTCATACACTTGTTATACGCATGCCAATTATGGCTTAATATAACAAGCCTTTTTTCACTACAAATTAATGTTCGCATGTGTACAAACATATCTCTCTTTATTGAATACCCATGCAAACGTGTCCTGATAGGAAAAAACATACATACTGACATCCTTTTTCTCAAATCGCTCCTAAATTGTTTCTTGTGTGTCGTTCTATGTTGTTGGATCTCTTTAGTCTTAATACGATCAGGTGATATTCATCCAAACCCAGGACCGACTTTGTCTGATCAATCTGTTAATACAGATGCAAGCAGTTCCTCTTCCACTCATTATTCCTCATCTGCAAGTCATATAAGTTTTGTTCATTACAATATACAAAGTCTAATGCAAAAAATAGATCTTCTTTACACAGGTTTACGCGACTTTGATGTAATTGGGTTTACTGAAACATGGCTAAATAGCTCCATCCCATCTTCTGATCTCCTCTTTGACGGTTTCCACCAACCGATTCGTAAAGATCGCCCATCAGATTCTCATGGTGGCGTAGCTATTTATGTTAATGCAAGTATTGTTTTCAAACGCAGACACGATCTTGAAGTAAATAATGTAGAATGTATATGGATTGAAGTTTTTCCCTCAAAACATAAATCGATTCTTTTTGGCGTGTTTTATAGACCGCCTAGTGCGGATAGGTCATATATGCTTTCCATCGAAGATTCTATAGGGCTAGCCAGAGATACACAAATAAATGATATTATTATAACAGGTGACTTTAACTTTAATGCTCTGGCAGACTCGTCTGCACAAAAAATAAATGATCTATGTCAACAACATGACTTAACGCAACTTATTGACGAACCAACACATTTTACTGAACACACATCGTCTATTATTGACTTATTTTTTGTAAGCAATCATAATAGTGTACTTATTTCTGGAACAGGCGAACCCTTTTTAGATCAAACTGTTCGGTACCACTGCCCGGTTTTTATTACATTAAAATTTACAAAACCCAGATGTAAAACATTTTATCGACACATCTGGCGTTACGATATTGGAGATTTTCCAAAACTACGACAATTAATGACGGATACTGATTGGGGTCTACTTAAATGCGAAAATGTATATATCTACGCAGAAAATATTACTAAAACAGTATTACACATTTCAAGCATATGTATTCCGAACAAAAATGTTTGTATCCGTTCTCGTGATATTCCATGGATAAATAATAGCATAAAGAAACAAATTCGAAAACGGAAATGCTTATACCAAAAAGCAAAATAATCCAATAGTGATATACACTGGTCTAATTTCCGTCATGTAAGGAATGAGGTTGTATTACTTTTACGCAATTCGAAATTAGAATATTTAAACAATATTTCACAGAAACTAAAGTCCTCCGACCTTTGCGCTAAAGACTGGTGGACAACTCTTCGAACATTTATTCCTACGAAATCAAATAACACTATTCCACCTCTTTACGATGACCAAACCAATACCTTTGAAGTGGATGACATTAGCAAAGCTGATATGCTAAACCAGTACTTTGCTAGCCAGTGTTCTATTGATGAAAGCAACCACGAACTTCCAACTATGCATCATACAAACGTTAACAGTCTTCAGTCTATCCATGTAACACAGGAGGAGATCATTGACTCAATTAAATGTCTTAAGATAGGAAAAGCGTCCGGTCCTGATGAAATAGATAATCGTATCCTCAAAGAGGCAATGCATCAATTAAGTTAACCTTTGTGTGATTTGTTTAACTCTTGTCTTATTTCTTGCAAAATGCCTTCCTGTTGGAAAATCGCAAATGTGTGTCCGATTTTCAAAAAAGGTGACCCATCCTTAACGTCTAATTATCGACCCATATCACTCCTTAACACTATCGAGAAGGTCTTTGAGAGGATATTACATAAACACATATTTACATTTCTTCGTTCGAACTCATTCTTTGCTCCAACTCAATCTGGATTTTTGCCAGGTGACTCGACTGTCAATCAGCTAACTTATATTTATAACACATTTTGCAGAGCCTTAGACAATGGCCTTGAGATCAGAGTTGTATTTTTTGATATTAGTAAAGCTTTCGATAAAGTATGGCATACAGGTGTATTATTCAAACTACAACAAGCAGGAATTCGAGGAAATCTATTATCTTTTCTGTCTAATTATCTTTCTGATCGTAAACAAAAAGTAAAATTACCGGGAGCGCTTTCAACCCCTATCGAAATTCTCGCCGGTGTCCCCCAAGGCTCTATTCTAGGGCCACTTATGTTTCTAGTGTATATCAACGACATTATCGCCGACATACAAGCACACATTCATTTGTTCGCTGATGATACCAGCCTGTTCATGGTAGTAAATTCGCCAAACGAAACTGCAGCCGTACTGCAGTCAGACATTGATAAAATATCTAGCTGGGCTGACAAATGGTTGGTATGTTTTAACCCATCAAAATCCGAATCAATGCTTATATCCCGCAAAATAAATAAACCATCCCATCCCCCATTGACTTCGCAGAACGTTAATATACCCACTGTTGATGTCCATAAAAATTTAGGTATCTTCTTATCAAATGACTGTACTTGGCATGCGCATATATCTTACATAAAGGAAAAGGCAAGGACACGAATTCATATAATGCGTAAATTAAAAATAATGCTTGATAGAAAGACTCTCGAGAAAATATATGTTTCGTTTATAAGACCAATCCTGGAGTACTCAGACGCTGTATTCGATTAGTGTACGCAATATGAAAAAGATGAACTTGACAAAGTCCAAAACGAATCAGCGCGAATAGCATCTGGATGCACGCGCTTAGTCTCACTAGACGATCTGTATAATGAGCTAGGATGGGAAACTATCAGTCAACGAAGACGCAAACATAAATTAATATTAATGTATAAAATGCACTCTAGAAATGTACCAAACTACTTACAATCTCTTTTACCCGCAATCGTTGGATCGCGTAGCAACTACTCATTAAGAAACGCGTCTAATCTCCAGCCAATTCAAGCACGAACATCACTGTATTCGAACTCGTTCTTACCATCAACTGTATCTGAATGGAATAATCTCTCCGATGACGTAAAAAACGCTGAATCGATCTACTCCTTCAAAAGGCTTATTAACACAGATCGACCGATTCGAAACCCATTTTTTTCCTACGGCGAAAGACGCCCTCAAATGTTACACACACGCCTAAGAACAAAATGTAGCGCCTTAAATGCCCATCTTTTCAGACGCAATATTATTTCCTCTCCGCTATGTATATGCGGACTTCACGAAACGACGTCACATTATTTTCTTGAATGCACTCGGTATGAACATATTCGCGGTGAACTTATAAACTCAATATCCATGTATTCCTTTCCCTGCATGGAAAATATTTTATATGGAGACACCACTCGTGACTACTTAATCAATACTAAAATAGCTGATGCAGTTCATAAATTTATAACCAAGAGTAAGCGATTTGATTCGTAATTTGCTACATAACGACTCTTAATCCCTGTTTCTCCCCTTTCACTCAACAAGCCTTTAAAAAACCTCTCTTTTTCTTCCCAAACCTCTGCTAATCTCTTTCCTATAATGCTCACATGTCAATCCGTTGTCTGTATTTACACACATGAGACTATACACGGAGTTTCTCTTTCTTTTACTATTATGTTATTATTGTTTAAATTGTTTACATCCAATTATGTCCGTTCGACAACATGAAACTATTATTGTATAGGGTGAAGAACTCTATAAAACCGTGTCTTTCGTTCCTATCCCATTCGAACATGTACGTATTATTAACACTGTTGTAATTCTATGTAAACAAATGTGCATTGTTTGAAATAAATATGTTTAAACTAATTAACCATACGAACACCAAATTATTAGTACACCATGCAATATGTCAATACAATTCTGAAATGTCGTAACGTGCATTACCTTGTTGACATGCTAAATGCCTAAAGTTGTGTGTGCATGTATAACATATGTATACATATATTGCGTAGTGTATCACAGGAACTGAATTGTAAATGCTGACTGTGGTATCACTGAACTGATAGATTACCTTAATGCAGTAATGGTTCCTTAACAACCAACAGTGAAAAGATTGATGCAACCGACGATTGGAAAGCTATTCTTTTGATTAATTATGCATGCTCAAGTGCTTCAGATGCTCTATCACATTTAACAGGAGATGTCAGTCTATTTTACTTCCAATTCCTGTAAATTTACAGGACTTTGGCTAATGAACGTCACGACATTTGTTAATTGTTTAAGATATGGAAATACGGCGGACTAAGGTGAGATTTCGAATGATTGAAATTATACGCGGTCAATTAATATATATATATATATATTTATATATTTATATTTATTTATTTATTTATTTATTAATAATGTAATCATAACCAAATCATTATGGAAACTTCGTTGAAACGCTCCTTCGGTAGCATGCTTGCCATTTTGAACGCTATTAAGTTCTTCAGTTTAGATCTGTTTTTCAATACAAACTTATATCTTGTAACTATCGTAACGTTTTGGACAATATATATTTAGTAAGGTAGTCAGTGTGTCTTTAACACTGTGTGTTTCTTGATTGATACTTTAAGACACCGATCATTTTTATAATATTCGAATAGATAATTGAAATTCGCTTCATATATTTTCAAATATATCCATATTGATATTTATTATCGGTTATGAAACATTTCCTTATTCGATCTGCTGATCCAAGGTAACAAAATGCAAAGGAATTGTCTGAATACAATATCAGTATTGTTTACATTATCTTTTTAGCAATGCCTGTTTAAAACATTCGCTTCGTCAAAATTTGCCATTATCTTTTGTACAAGAAATCTAAAAATAACCTAAACAAATTGTATATGTAAATTTATAATTACAATTAAGTCCAAACACAATTGAATGGTTTTATAACGCAACTAAGCTTACATTCCAAAATATTCACATGATATAGAGAAAGAAAGACTTTGGCCATCGCTTGTCATACGCATTTAAATTGTGTATCAATTAATGTAATGTTGACTGAAATATGGGGTTTGTTTTACCCGTTTGCGAATCAGTAAACGTAAAGCGCATCAAAATGAAGCCTTCGGATAACACGTTTGGACTGTTATTGTTTAGGAGCGATTTAAATCTGTGACGTCTTCAAATATTTTCCTCATATGTCGCGAAGATAGTATCAAATCATTTATGTTACGGTCGCATTTATGTTGACAATGATGCTATCTTTCGTAATAAGATACAATACATGTTTGCAGACATTGAAAAGCTTTGAAAAATACCGTTCCAAATATAACACAATACTTTGTGTTTATTTTTGTTTGTAAGGTAATTATTGACGATCGTATGGCCAAGTAATGAATTTTTTACTAATGAATACCAAAGAAATGTTGATATGTCAAATACTAGTAGGACAATACCATTATTAAAAATGAACATAATACAATCTCAATATGCACGTTTTGTAGCCTGTAAAACAAATGTTTCAGACTAATATATTAAAGCCCCCTTTTTGTTGACTTTTATAAAAGTAATTAACAAATCTATCAGCATTTAGCGTTGAATGGTTAACCATAAACTAACGCAAAACGCAATCAGATATTTATTAAAACCGTTTTGCGATAAAAGTGCACTGTGTACTGGATGTATTAAAACAAAAAATAATAGTTAATTGCTAATCAGTAAAACACTTCACTACAGGTGTCTTTTCCAATATTCGTGAATGTATCTATGCATAGACTCACGCTCTACAGTAGTTAATGCCCTTACTACAAGATCTGAAAAGAGTGTACCATTAATACCATATTTAATAAAAATGTGTATAATAATTGTATAAGTAAGCACAACTTTGGAGATCTGAATTACTAAATGTCAATTCAGGAAAATGACGTAAAGAGACTGATCAGTACAATCAAAAACGCTCAACTAGCTATATTAAAATATGTTTAAATAAAACATGTCGTATGGTTATAGAACATCGAAACCACCAAGTAATAACATTCAGAGTATTTTTCTACCAATACATATTGATTGCGCTTTATAAATACGTTTTGTAATACATTATGCAAACTTATTTTTAAAACGTAATGAGTTGTTTATGACATGCCTGACAAATAATGCATCTAGGAGGTTTTGCGTTCCGACATGTATAGTTCAATTTAGTATACAGTACTAATAAACTAAATATAAAAACATATGGTAGCGTTGAACTGTGTCCATTTATTGCATTGATCTGTTGATCTTCCATTCAGTTCCGTTGTTCATTTCAACACATTATTGATAACAACCTTTATCGGTATTTCAACAATAATAACATTGTGTTCTTTCCGCAATATGAATCGACAGTTATATTTTTTGTATTATGTAATGTAAGTTATTCTTTTATGTAATACAAACTGGCGTTTTTGTGACAGAACAGGCAATTTAGAGCGATCTACATGTTGTTCTTAGAGACATTTTATTCGCAGAACAAAATTTGGCCTTATGTGATTCCTCTTTTTCATAGTGATCAAACAGTTTTCTATTAGTGCTCTTCTTTGAAAGCATAAACTGACATTGTATTCCTGGAATGATATCTGACATTTCTTCGTTATTTCGCGGGGAGATTCTATGGTCACAGACGTGGACTTGATAACATACAGCTTAATACCGATCTTAAAGTACATTTGTGTCTTATGGTGTAAGGGGCCATCTATACATATATGATATTGCATGAGTGGTCGTTTTGTATTGAATTTATTAAACGAGTCATCTAAATAAAGATAAAAACGAGGCTTGTCGAGTTTTTATCTTTATTTAGATGACGAGTTTAATAAATTTAATACAAAATGACCACGAATATAAGATTGTATTTATAACATGACCAACACATTTTCTTTTTATTTTATGCTCTTTTCACCCTTTAATCACATTTACTAAAGAAATTCGCTGGAATAATGACGTCATTTCGTCACAAAATGACGTCATTTCACAGTTATATAACTAGTGCAATAACACCCGTGTAATAAACACAATTGAGCATTACGTTTTTTTACTCCTGGTGCGTAGGTCATATTATAAGGTTAGTTATTGTGTAATGTTTATGATTAATTTTGATGAAGTGTTTATAAAATGTTTCCTTGAAACATATTGTATGAACACACATACAATCTTTGTTTACAGTATTAACGAAAAACTTGTCTCCGGGTAAACTTTTAGCGCGAAAACATAGTTATGTTAGTTTATTTGGTATGAATGAAATATAACTTACTTTTCCTTTATAGTTGTGGGTAATATCAATAACGTTACACTTTGTTGTGCATTTTTGTTTGAATTATACACTAATTTTGTTTGCGTGAGTTTGAATGCCACTGGACGCATCTTAGTTTATTGAAAAAACTATTTTAGTATTGTATATATTTTCTTAACAAGTTAATAATTACAGAAGTGTTAATGGACAATATAGCTGATTGAAAAGAGGAAATATTATTGTTTTAATACATTGCCTCATAAAGTGGAAAAAACCGATGATTTGCCCCTCTAAGGACTAATGTATCATTACACATTAAAAGAAATTTATAAAACAAATAACTGTCGGAGTAAACTTTATTTTTGTTTTACGATTAATAAATGTGCTTATGTACATGTAGTATTTACATTAACATGTAACAATACTAAAGTTGTATTTCGAATTACATCACGTTCACTGTATACCACTTAAGCACATGACCCTATTTATAATGTAATATCTTTTATCGGGACATGGTTCTAGCAAACGTTCGCTTTTACACGTACAGGTATCATTTTAGACAATGTGTGTGATTTGACTGATGGATAGAAAAAGTGTTAAGCTTTTGTTCTGTTATTAAATTTTAACGTGGATTTCGCACTTTGCATGGTAAGATTATGTATTAATATGAACTTGTTTAATGGAAACTTTTCATTACTTAACGCATTAAACGGTGTTCTCCTGTAAGTGCATCTGAAGTTTCACGTTGTTCATACATGTATTTAAATTTAAAAAAAATACTTGTATGCGCAGTAACAAAAATATGTACATGTTTTCAACCAACATTTATATGCTTTTCACAGAAACAATTATAAATGACTATAAAAACCACAACGTGCGTATTTGAGTAGGCCTAACATATTTATTGTTTAGAACTACTATGTACGTATCTTTATAGAACGCGCTTCGAGTTAAACGCGTACACTTAATAATAACGACCACCTAGTATTGGTCGTTTACTATTCGTCAAATATGGACGTTTTACGTCCAACATATTATATATTTATTTCATATTGAGTAGAGGTATGCATTTCAAATTATTGTCATGGATTAATTATCGTTATTAAATTATGTATGTACGGTAATGTGTTAATACTATGTTCAATTCGCACCGACCACAAGAAGAGGTGTTTAGTTTCAATTGCCTTATTTTATGTCACGTTACATGTTAATTTTCTACAATTTTGTAAAATCATGCAGACTTAAATTTGATTGAAAGCATTGCATCGCTTTGCATGAGGAAAATCTAGCAATCGCTGTCATAGTTCAGTGATAACAGTCGATCCCTGAAACCATGCTTACACAATGCGTTATTTTATAAGAACAATGCCATGAAAAAACATGCGAAGCTGATTAATAGTTACATACATGTTCACCAACGACACGTGTTGTAATATATTCCTTGTTTTTGCTGTAAATGCTTCACAAAGAATGCGTTTCGAACTATCGGATAACATTCAATTACGTACTTTTAGCAATGTATAATTCCTTTATCAATAGTGAACGTGTTGTTAAACAACAGAGTGAAATTAAAAATTTGAACTTAAATTAGCCTTGCATTTGGGTATGATAACAATGGTACAAGCTTGATTCTATATACAAAGGCTAAAAACGACGGCTGAAGACAAAACCTGAAGACAAAGGCTGAATACAAATGTTGAAGACAAATGTTGAAGACAAATGATGAAGACAAATGATGAAGACAAATGATGAAGACAAATGATGAAGACAAATGATGAAGACAAATGATGAAGACAAAGGATGAAGACAAAGGATGAAGACAAATGATGAAGACAAAGGATGAAGACAAAGGATGAAGACAAATGATGAAGACAAAGGATGAAGACAAAGGATGAAGACAAAGGATGAAGACAAAGGATGAAGACAAAGGATGAAGACAAATGATGAAGACAAATGATGAAGACAAATGATGAAGACAAATGATGAAGACAAAGGATGAAGACAAAGGATGAAGACAAAGGATGAAGACAAAGGATGAAGACAAAGGATGAAGACAAATGATGAAGACAAATGATGAAGACAAATGATGAAGACAAAGGATGAAGACAAATGATGAAGACAAAGGATGAAGACAAAGGATGAAGACAAATGATGAAGACAAAGGATGAAGACAAATGATGAAGACAAAGGATGAAGACAAAGGATGAAGACAAAGGATGAAGACAAATGATGAAGACAAATGATGAAGACAAAGGATGAAGACAAATGATGAAGACAAATGATGAAGACAAATGATGAAGACAAATGATGAAGACAAATGATGAAGACAAAGGATGAAGACAAATGATGAAGACAAAGGATGAAGACAAAGGATGAAGACAAAGGATGAAGACAAATGATGAAGACAAATGATGAAGACAAATGATGAAGACAAATGATGAAGACAAATGATGAAGACAAATGATGAAGACAAATGATGAAGACAAATGATGAAGACAAATGATGAAGACAAATGATGAAGACAAATGATGAAGACAAATGATGAAGACAAATGATGAAGACAAATGTTGAAGACAAATGTTGAAGACAAATGATGAAGACAAATGATGAAGACAAATGTTGAAGACAAAGGATGAAGACAAATGTTGAAGACAAAGGATGAAGACAAATGATGAAGACAAATGTTGAAGACAAATGATGAAGACAAATGTTGAAGACAAATGATGAAGACAAATGATGAAGACAAATGTTGAAGACAAAGGATGAAGACAAATGTTGAAGACAAATGATGAAGACAAATGTTGAAGACAAATGATGAAGACAAATGATGAAGACAAATGATGAAGACAAATGATGAAGACAAATGATGAAGACAAATGTTGAAGACAAAGTATGAAGACAAATGTTGAAGACAAATGATGAAGACAAATGATGAAGACAAATGATGAAGACAAATGTTGAAGACAAATGTTGAAGACAAATGTTGAAGACAAATGATGAAGACAAATGATGAAGACAAATGTTGAAGACAAATGATGAAGACAAATGATGAAAACAAATGATGAAGACAAATGTTGAAGACAAAGGATGAAGACAAATGTTGAAGACAAATGATGAAGACAAATGTTGAAGACAAATGATGAAGACAAATGATGAAGACAAATGATGAAGACAAATGATGAAGACAAAGGATGAAGACAAATGATGAAGACAAAGGATGAAGACAAAGGATGAAGACAAAGGATGAAGACAAAGGATGAAGACAAATGTTGAAGACAAAGGATGAAGACAAATGTTGAAGACAAATGATGAAGACAAATGTTGAAGACAAATGATGAAGACAAAGGATGAAGACAAATGATGAAGACAAATGATGAAGACAAATGATGAAGACAAATGATGAAGACAAAGGATTAAAGTAAATGATTAAGACTGCCCGCATACCAATACAGATTCATACTGAATGCCAATAGTTAATAATTAATTTATTAATTTATTTTTAACATAATGCAGCACAGGACGATGCAATTTTTAATCACCTAATTAATTTGATTAAATAAGCATGTTGGGCAAGCTTGAGAATATTAAACATTCTTTGAAAATGGAAACAATAACAAAAACATAGCTTTCAAATTTAACCAATTAGTAAGAAAAGTTCCGATGACTCAATCGCCTTACAATTTCGTTCATGGAGATGTATTCGCCGTTTTCAGTTGATTACTTTCCTGTCAAAATGAAAATGGCATTTTGATATCAAATTCTCTGTCACTCGCCGATTCCATTTAATTGCTTGTGATAATAAAATGCAATTGTAATTTAAGTATCACATTCGACAATTCCTGGAGGCTACAAAAACAAACTTAATCGACTATTTAATGGAGTAGTTATGAATGGCAGCTTTTAGCGCAACCTTCGTTACACAAGTTGCTTTTTAGGGCATTAATTGCACACTGCAAATCCTAATGTAAATGTATAATATTAAGCGCTAGTAAAACGCATGCACTGACGTCTTTAATATATAATATTATTCATCGAAACTCTTCTGTACTGATTTCTTTGTTTCATTATCAAGAATGTAAAAACGTAGACTCAGACGTAAACAAGAATTTTGATTTAACGGATAAAAGACTTAAATCGAGTTGAAATCTCGTACCATATTGTGAATTGTTGTTAAAAAGGCCTATTCAAGGTTAAGGTAGTGCACCTCTAATGGGCACATATCCAAATATAATCTAATTAATTATTTTCTTAATCAGCATCATTTCACTGAACTACATGCAAATTTGTAGGTAGGCTTTCCATGCTTTTTAAAAAAATATACCGATTTTTTCAAAACCACCCCCACGCTCGGCTTTTGTCCAGTTTATTTTCACCCCTGGGGTATATAAAAGTTCCATAATTCATTCAAATTTCCAAATATGGGCATGCAGTTGGTGTGTACAGATGCTGTAAAGGTGTTTGAAGTTTAAACAAGATGAAATAAGTATTCTTTTACAGACATTTATTTTTTACAAATTTTTATCTATGGAAGAGCACCATGAAATGTAAGTGATTTCAGCCAAGTAAAAATTGGGTCGGTTAAAAACAAAGTGTCATAAAATTCAAAATAGTATCATTTAAGTCATATTTTAAACTTTGTTTTTATAGAAACACTATATACAGCAAAAATACCAAGAACTAGACAGATTTACCGTTTACTTTTTGAAATAAAAATAAAAATGCAACATGCATGGTTCGTATGTTCAACAGTAAATCACCCAATTTCGCCGTAACGTTGTTTTAATTTTAATAATTGAAAAATGTGCATAAAAATTGCAACATATTTAACAATAAATATAGCTTATATGCCATATTAAATCAAATTACGTTAGAAAATAAATAAAACGCGTCGCAAAAAAGTATACGTCGTCGGCAGGATTCGAACCTGCGCGGGAATATCCCAAAAGATTTCTAGTCTATCGCCTTAACCACTAGGCTACGGCACCTAATAGTAGGCTCTTCAACCTTCGAAGAAATCGCGGGAAATCAATAGAGGTGCACTACCTTAAAGTTCCTGTAAAGAAAACGTGGTTTTTTTCATTCCACACTAAGAAACTTCTAGTCATGGCTCTAATGCAATGTCATTTCGATTACGCATGTTGTTTTTTGGTATCATGGTATTACTAAATTTTGGAAAGATAAACCTCGGTCACACAAAATAAATTAGTAAGGTTTGACCTCAATAAAGGTCATAGGTCGCATATAGGTAATGAATATTTTCAGGTTTTGAATTGGTTACCGGTTCTAAAGCGAGTGGAACAAACTACCCTTTGTTTTTTTGTTTTTCAAAATACAAACTGGTTTGGCTCCTGAATATATGAGTGAAAACTGTGTTGCCTTTGACACTATTCATGCATACAAGACTAGGTCTAGTGAAAGTGGGTGCTATACTTTACCCAAAGTAAAAGGTTTGAGTGCTTAATCTTTTGCATATAACGCCTGTGTTCTGTGGAACAAACTACCGTCCTCTTTAAGGAATATTACAAGTTTATCTAGTTTTAAGTTGTCAGTTACAACCCATCTTCTTAATATGTAATCATCCTTTTAGATCTACATAGTTAGTTTTTAATTGATCCATATTTTTATATGTCTTCTTTTATATGCAAATAATTGTCCTTCATAACACACATCTGTGATATTCATCTTATGCCTCTCTATGTCAATACCATCAATATCCAAGGACCACCATGGAAATAAGAGATTAAGTGATCTTTTTGTGTGTAATCCTTGGTATGATGTTATTGACATGCTTTCATTTCTCATACATGTTTTGTCATTTTTCTGTTTTATCATGTATGTAGATATGATTTATCATGTTGTATCATTATACTGAAATAAATCTATCTATCTATAATAAACGAATTCAGGAATTTTTTAATTAAGCGAAACATTTTGCATGTTCAAGATACAACTATTCGTAATGGTTATATAACATGTAAAACAGTGTAGACCAGTGATTGTGTACATATATATTTTACCAACAAATAAATGTCGATTGTTTTAATAACTATTGCAATAAATCATGATATTATATACCTGTTTTATGCTTTTAACAAAATACAGGTTGTATCGATCGCTGAAATAAATCCCGTATTAGGCTACTCGCTGTTTTCCGATTCCGTATTACCATACTAGCCGGACTACTTTCTTCGACCCATTTAATGACGCCACATTACGCGCACGGAAAATAGGAAACCCCTATTTCATATTACGAAATATATTACGTAGATATAGTACGTAGTACATCGTGTGACGTCATTTCTGTGATGAAACACAAAAGTTTTATTTAAACTCTCTGGAATTTAAGGACATGTCAGACGTGGTTTTTATTTACAGTGTACTGTTTTTGTTTAAAACATCGAACGAATGCAAAACGCATTTCGGAGTGTGTGTTCATCATGCATAAATGTAAATTTCGATAGGAATACAATATAATAGTGTGTTTTTAACTAAGTTTCGATAAAGGCATGGAGGTCAGAATAGAAGTGGAAGTGCATATCGTTTCAACGTTTTGTTATAAACATTGGATTAGAGTTGTCAACATAATTGTTATAAACATTCGATTAACGGTGTCATTAAGCTAAGCACGTCGGAAACCTGTGTTTTCCCAGTTCAAATGTTTACACGTTAATTTACATAAACTGTATTCATACGCATCTTGAATAAACTATGGCGTACCGTTTCAGTCATTATATTGTCAGTTTTGTTAACAGTTTTTGTTAGCTGTTGTATATAATAAAAGGAATAGTGTTACGCACCTCTGCTTTGAGGTATACCGTTTTAATTACTTGATTAATTATAGCTTTCAAATAGCTGTTTATATAGTGTTACGCTTGTTCCATCCGTTTTGAAATATGGCACAAGTCGAAAATCAACGTTTAAACAATAATTTATTCGTGCGAAGACAAATAATCGCAATAAACAACCCGTTTGAGAGCATCACAATGTAAGTTATTCCTAACCTCCAGCTTCCCGGTAATTATACTAGGGTAGTATTTACAAAGTGTATGGCGTGTGACGCACACGCAGTCAGTTTTGCGTGTTTTCAGTATTTATGTAAATAATACATTAACAGTGTTAAAAATGCTTCCAAAATCAGTGTTACTTAATGTAAACGGTCTTCATATCACTGCATTATTAGTATAAAACTTATGTCATAACGACTAAAAGGTATTTACTTAGAAAAATGAATGACTCTCTTTCGACAAAAGTTACGTCTATCCTAGATCTTGACTTAAGTTCAACTGTCAACTATTTCGACTTATGGTTCAATCCTGATGACCAAAATTGGACAGTGACCAACATTCTGATCAGTGACCAAGATTCTGGTCATTAATGACCAGAATTATGGGCACCAGTGGCCAAAATGTGTCAGTCACGTGACTGACCAATCATAATGACCAAGAAATTAGAACGATACTTGAAGTCATTTACCGAATTTCATAACAATGAGACAAATTGGCGCCTTTTTTAGAAAAAACAATGAAAAATACAAAGTATTCAAATGGATGGCTCACCGCTAGATAGAAGTTATGGTGATGTTTAGATTATATAGACTCAGTTGTGTACATTTTTCAATTGTTTTGTATAGTCACAAAATGTCACAAGAATAGAATGAACAACTTAAGAGGCTGTCAATTGAACAGATAAGTGCAAATGTTACACCTGGGGTGTATCATTATTACGCTAGTAAATTGTTCCAAGAGTTTGTATCCGTCTCGTGGCTTGTGCTATTTCGCATTACACGAGAGGCGGAGCCTCGAGTGTGATACGTCATCACATAAGCCACTCGACAGATACAAACTCTTGGAACAATTGACTAGCGTAATATTCCGTAATTATATTGTGTTCAAGACGTATTGAGATGTTATATATCGAGCATATACCATATTGTAGGTGTTGTTTTGTTGTAAATACGTATAGGCATAGTAACACATAGCGCCAATGGATTAATTATTTAAGTAGCAGGTTGCGTTGAACTATTTCCAATTAATGAATTCGTCTTTTGATCTTCTACTCAGTGTCGTTGTTTAATGCAACGAAGTATGTTTAACATGTTTTTGCATCGAGCGTTTTAAGGAAGTAATCCTTATTATGTTCATATTAGTACATTTTTACATACTCGTGTGTCTTGTCTAGAGGATATGTTGTCTGATAATTTGGCCAAAAGTTCCATGTCATTAATAACATTCCGCATTGTTTAAGACGGGTTAGCTGTCTTGCTGGTGATGGTGCAGTTCCACTTTTAAGGGACTTTTCACAGATATGGCATGTTTGGAATTGTGTGATTAGAATTTAAATGAATGAATCTAAGCATCGGAACTAAAAACCTCGCATATAGAACAATAATACACTCAAAGAAAGAAAAAAGGAAGCACGTTGACTGCACCTGGGCTCGAAACACAGACCTTTTATGTTGAATAGGTGGCAAACAGTTTGTTAGTTCCTACTGTTGGACAAATTGTGAACAAGTCCCTTTAACTGCACGTACTTCCATTATATACCGTTTGGTTCTGAGACCATATTAAACGTGAAATACAACATTTATTAAGCTTGGTGAAATTTAAATATCAGCATCAACCTAAAATAATTATCTTAGTATAAGTATTGCATTTTCACTATTGAAACCATAAGAAACGTGCAAGCTTGCTAAGTAACAGATCCACGATGATTTCCGTGTGTCGTACATTTGGTTATAAATGTTAGCATTTGTTAAATATATTTAGTTTGATTTCAATTCTTATAATGTGTTACAAATGGTAAAAAACAAATATATATAAGACATTCATTACAGAATAAATGATCAACAGTCATGTACAGAATAACATAAACATTGTTTTGTCCAACTCTATTGGTTTTATCGCGTACACTGCAGTTCGTTTCCGCATATGGCACATGCAATAAGTGTGGTGTGGACATGGTTCTAGCTAGTGATCGCTTTGAAACGAGTAGGTATCATTTGTGATAATAGCTTTTATTTATGGATAGTGCTTGCGTGAAGTGACAACATTCTTTCGTGGATTTCACACATTTCAAGGTAAGATTATTTGATTAAATTAACTTGGAGACATATCCTTGCTTAACGTGTTACACGTTTTTCTCATTCGGATGCAAGCAAATTTTCTTTTATTTCTTTCATTTATTTGAAATTGTACATTTTCAAACGACTTAAATGCGCAGTAATAAAAAAGTGTAGATTTTATAGACAATCATTTATATGCTTTTCACATACACTATTCGTGGTAAGATATATGTTTAAAATGCATCATTGGTAACAAAATGAAAGAAATTTTAAACGTAAACAAAATCTTCCTATACACAAACACAGGGTTCTTACTTATTGATGTTTAACACATTTATTGTCAATTACTTCTAGGTTACAAAGCTTTATTAAACGCAAAATGAATAAACACGTTATTAAATAATACATACCAACTAGTATTAGTAGTTTTCTATTCGTAAAACGTGTAGGTTTTACGTTCAACATAAATTGTATGCATACTGAATGTTGAGTATCTTATTATTTCAAAATTTGGTATTATTATTTATCGGTCTTGATTTATTTGTTTCACTGTTCAATTCTCACTGATCATTAGCAAAGGTTTCTTAAAGCGGGTATATACGATTTTGTCAAATATTTATGAATTTATATAAAATGTGTAAACAATTATTATATATATATTTCAATATAAATTAAAATAAAAGTTAATAAGAAGATGTGTCGAAAAATGCGAAATAAGCCAGATATTTTATTCTGAAATTGAAAACGGCTGTACAGCCGAATTCGCCAGCATGTATACCATACATGTACGATATGAATCTAAACTTAGTTTAACGGTTTATTTGAATTCCCGCAACGATATCTATTCATGCGACACACGAACACTAACTCCGATCCAAATACAAAGACGAATGCTTCGGTTATTGAAGGAAAATATGTACGTCACAATCGGCTCGGGGCGCTAATTTGTCTTTGCTGCATTTTATGAAATTCGGCTTTAATGTATACTTTTTCTTTCCCATTTTATGTTATTGTAACATATGTTATCAATATATTACAATTAAACACATATAAAGAATCGTATATACCCGCTAATGTTTACGCCACGTTACGATTTAGTGAAATGGTGCAGAGTCAAATTGTATTTAAAGCATTTCCTTGTTGATTTGCATATAAAACACCTAGTTATCGAAATCATGGTTCGGTGATTACATTAAATACCTGTATTCATGCTTACATAACCCTTTATGACCAATAAAAATGCTTCTTCTCTTCATGACAAAACGTGCTAAGCCGATTCATGACAAAACGTGCTAAGCCGATTACGGTTCACCAAAACGTGCTAAGCCGATTACGGTTCACCAAAATCATTGCAGGTAATATATTCATTTTAGTTTCTTCAAATGATTCGCGAGTAACGCATTTCGAACTATTAGATAACATTTGTATTGACCTTAACGATATTGATATTATTGTTTAATATTACACTGTTATGCGACTTTCTGAAAACCAAAATATTCAAATATTTAAAACGGAATTTATTGATTGATTTCATGATACTGCAGACAATATTGGTGTTATTATATCATAAATAAAATATTATGATACAAATAAATGTGTTGAATACTTTCAACAATACATTCCAGCTGGATAAAATATACTTATATAACATTATTTGAAATTGGAAGTATACTTCAACATCAAAGATTTACAATTAAATACTTTATAGGCTCACTTAAAACTCACTTTAATTAATGCTTTTGAAGTTTGCACTATTAAAATGGTAACGGCGAAATGAGAACAGACGCTCAGCTGACACGCCGATTACCTTTTATGTATATTGACAATGTAAGAATTTTCACCCAAATATATCAATTATGGAGCAGTATATTCTTAAAGTTCCGTAAGACTACAGCATCATAAACCGAGTATTTCAATGAACATGTTTACAATGCAGCTTGTATCGCAGCCTGCGCTTCGCAATAGGCGCATTAAGGCTACACAACGCACACTGCAAATAATAGATTTCTAAGGTATCGAATACTAATCAAACGAAAGTTTGCAATATCTTTATAATGAACGCGTCTATGCATACCTTCTACTAGCTTTCTAAACTTTAACTGACTTGGCCTATATGCTTACGTTTCGTGTACCAGATTAGAACATACGTTGAGCGTTTTCGGCTTACTCAAGTTACTAGATATTAACGGCGGCTTTTTTAATCCCATTTATTCATAGCGTCTAGAAAAAAAGCATTGGCAAACAGCGCATGATGCGGCGTCTCATCAGGGTCTGCGCTGTTTGCTTACAGGAATTTCTGTAAGAAATATTATAAATATAGAAAAAAATATACTAGACATTCCTAATTTTGGAAATAAATTGATACAATTAAGAAGAATAGGAGAGTACACTAGGCATAAATGGGTTAAATGTCTTGACCACACGACGAGTTCGATTAGAAGCACAAGCTGTTTAAAAGTGCTACGCATGGCGCGTTCAAATATGATACAATGCATATTGAACCTTTGAGATGTGTTCAAAGCATAAGACGTCAGAATGTAAATATTATTGTGTGAACATGGTATCATCATGTTAACATTTAAGTTAAAAAAACTTGTTACCATTGAGAGTTTAAATATAAATGTTCACACAATCTGCTGTTCATATATATTATTTTTTTATGGAATATCAGTTTGTTAACTACGGAAACATTCACGTGTATATAGTATATGAAATTGTATATTTTTTAAATGAAATCAAAACACTTAATCCGATTGTGTAAACCATTACATGAAATAAAGGTTTAATTTTCGAAAATAAAGTAAATTAAATCTTAACAAAATACAAGTATTATACAAGTTGACACATTTCAAACTGCAGTTATATCAAAATAACCCTATAGGCGGACTTCTATAAGATTTGCAATTGTTTTTATTTTAGAACGAATCCCGAAAAAGACAGTATATAGTTTAACTTAGACACATTATAACAGGCCTACACGCTACTACTAACAGTTTTGCAATATATCCCCAATAAAACAAGCTCTAATTAAATTAACTTATCTAGAAATTAGCATACACATTACAATGTATTTAAAGGTACGATGTATTTATGATCAATTGCAATACAATAACTATGCAACAGTAACTGTTCACTTGATCTTTATCTATATAGTAACAGTCACACGAAATTAACGTCATGGAAAATTGTCTGCACAGTTTATTTAAAGAAACTAACGTGTATCAACAAGTAACATATAGTAATGAACATTCATGAATGTATTAAGAACAAATAAAATAGTTGGTATACATAATAATTGGCGTCGCACTGAAGTGCGGCGACTAGTTTGTAATAAGTTTTTTCGCTTATGGGAGGAGAAGTTATTTTACGGATCAATGTATATATTTTTGTTGTCAGAATATCTTGCATAGTGGTGATTTTGTGTGTAAATTAGTGTAAATAAGTACTGCATTTGTGCCTATTACATTTACTACAACATTTATTGCCAAAATTGCCAAGCTAATTGTTTTAATTAATAATTGATCACAGGGACTGGTCAATAATAAAAGATCACAGGGACTGGGCAAATATGCGAACCGGTGAAACTTTCTGGTTTTGTATAAAAACAAAAGTTCTTTGTTCCACTATATTAGCAACAACTTAGTTACTAATAAAGGCGCTATAGAGCGCGAAGCGCGACACGTATTATTAATTGTAACAATGAGTCTTGATAAAGGAAGCAGCCGCTTATTAATGAGGAGCACCATCACAGCACCCCAGTCTCATTTCTATCAAGTCCTCCTACATGTTTGTTTTTTAAGAACCACATGTAGAAGGCCGCAGGCCTGACACGTATCTTGCCAGTGGTATGGACCCTTTGGTATGGACCTTTAACCCCGCTCACTATCCGGGTTTACATTTAAACCGACTGTTAATAGCTTATTAATATATTAGTTAGAAGTTGATTTTTCAAGCGGTTCCGTACTGAAGTGGTTACACGCTCGCTTCACATGTGAGAGGTCCAAGGTTCGAGCCCCAGTAGAATCAAATTATTTTATTTGTGTTCTATAATAACTTTTTGTTTTGATGAAGACATTTTAGTTTAAATAAATATCCTGTTTTATTGTAACCATTTTTTTTTATTATTCCCTTTAAATATATGTGTGAGAGGGTGGGGGTTCGTAAACACATTAAAACTTGTACAGTGTTTTCATATCAATGAGTACTTAATCTCTATCGTAAATAAGCAACGTAAGAATAAGTTCAGAATCATCTCCCCTTGAAGTTGAGAAAAATATGAAATTACGCTTACAAGATGAAGCAGATTTTTTAAAACCTACATAGTTCTGTTCCATTAATGAAAACTGCACACGAATGCCAGTTAAAAAAAGGAAACCAATGTAAAAAAAAATGAACTATGAAATATTTGGGGGTTACAACACAAAATAATAGATAATGGTTATTTGGGGGTTATAATACAACATCATAGATAATGGTTATTTGGGAGTTAAAACACAAAATCATAGATAATGGTTATACCATTACCAGTATCTTTTTCTATTTTGTTTAAAATAATCGGCCAATATATTAATATTCACAGTAGAAAAAAATCGTTCCATGTAACTTCATTGAGTGCCTTTTACACTGAAATTCCCGACGCCCTTTGATGCTTTGCATCAATACTTATCTTGTACGTACGTTGTTGTGCTGATATTTTATACTTCAGATAGAGCAGTCATACTTTTGAATTTAACATTTAACACTATAAAATATGCTTACAGCAAAATGATTTGCACATACCGCTGAATTTCGACGGACACATTTTATATGGATATAGTTTTCTTTAATTTTAGATACTTACTTAGGGGAAGGGCTCGGTTTTCATGATCATGAAATTATATATAGCGCACTTTGTCAGGTCAAATTAGAACCGCATCTCAAGTAAATATTGATATAAAAAAGGCTATGACATACGGCCATTTTCTTGTTTACAGTCAGCCCCATTTTGTAACACCAAATAACCGATTCTTAAAAACTGAAAAAAACAAGTCATAACTTTTTGTTTGACCGCATGATAGTTGAAAAAAAGTCTAACTTAAATAATAAAACAACGTATAAATTGAATACAAACATATTTATATGTTAATAAATTAATTCACTACGACAATGATAAATATTAAAAACATGCGACACACTATTTTTCAATAGTTGAGATTGTAAAAAGTGCTACTAATATTTGCCATACTTATGTTATGCAAAATAGGTATGTACATATAGTTTCAAATTAATAACTGCTATGGTGTGGGTGTGGTACTTTATAAATGTAGTTACGAGGCTTAATATAAAATATATATTCATGAATTTAAAGTAGCATTTTGTTCAAAGATAAATTCTTCTTTTTTTCTCCTGATGTTTAGCCTGTGGTTATCTTTCACAAATAAATTACACTTTGGTTGTATTTTTATTGTCTGAAACTATCGTTTCAGCCGTTCAGCAACGCAGCGACTTGTCTGCGACTATTGTCGTTATTTACATTTTTGGTTTAGGTCACTATGGTAACAAACACATATTTAAGTGGTTAAAATAAACAAAATCAAGCAAGTCCTGCACTGGTATATATGTATATTAAATCAAGCTTGCTCATATTTCAAGTTTCATATAGACATATCGACTTGCGTGAAACATTTGCATGCTGTCTAGCAATACTTTTGGCTAGCTTAGTCAAAATAACAATAAAGGCACATTCTAGTTGAACACATTTCGATGATTGATATGTTCGTATGAGTCTAATCGTTCTCAAGTTGCAAAACACTCTTATTTGATATAATTTACGTATACGTTGATCTTTGAGTATTGGATATTCATGACAGAGAAATTACTGCTGTCGGCCACCATACCAGTCAGGAAGAAAAGCTTGAGAGCAACTTCGTAAATATATTTCTTTGCCAAAGGCAAAGCATAGTTATTTTGAATTAATGCCCGAACACGTTTGTAAAATGAAAACGGTTTAACATTATCCTGCAATCATTCTTATCATTGTTTTCTTCAAATTACACAGAAACTAAAAACAATAACATAGTTCTAAATAAGGCATGTGATCTTAGGATAAATTCAACGCAAAATTCCACTGTAGTTTCCAAACTCAACTTATGTCAAACACAAGCTGTTTCGGTCAAATGCTTCTTTTTTTTCTAAGTGTATGCGCTTGACCTATGAGATAGCGGGACTGATTTTATGCTCAAGCTTATTTTATTAAGATGGTTTATATTTCAAAATCAATTATAAAGGTATGGTTTAATCTTTGGCTATTATATGCCTGAGCCAGGATCGACGGAAAGACCCGACGTCTCCTTTAAAGGGGGCACTAACTTATTTATCAATAATGCGACTAATAAGAATGCAGATGCTATTTGCTAATAGATTTTTGATCAATTAATATATCACAAGTGTTTCCTTTTGATGACAGAACCAAAAACTAGGCACACTCGAATGTTAAACAATAAAATAATTCAGCATAGCTGAATGTACATGTATTTATATTGTTAAGATTGCATAACAAAATGTCTTGAACGAGTCGTATTTATTTTAAAATTAACAGTAAAATCATATTCTGACGATAGGCTTAAATAGTGAAACATGTGCACTATTGAGGAGTTGCAAATTTTTAAATTATACTCTTCAACTAAAATATTAAGATAAATGACAGAAATTGCTATTGATACAAAAAATACAAAAGCAGTCCATTTTGAACAATCAATAGCCCAAACGCATGTATTTCTTAAGGCCTTCCTAATATGAACCGGTGCTGAAAAGTAGTTTTTGAATTGTACACATAACACGATTTAATTCGGAAAAAAATCTTGTAGGTGTAAATGCTAAGTATCCTTTTTAACAGTTCAAGAAGCTAAAAGTATACAGTGCGGCTAAAAATAAAATAAAAGTTCACTTATATATACTACACGTTTTAAAGAAAGCCGTCACATTTTAGAACACGGTTGACACGCAAAAGACGTTTCCGTCGAAACAGGAAAAACTCTAGTTTAGCGCAGTGTTTGTTCAAGATAAGCCGAATTGAAAACTCGTTACATTCCCGGCGTCTTTGTGGCCAACGTACATATTATTGGTCAATGCAGCCAATACAGAGATAACGTACTGCATACAGAAAAGATGTAGATGCAAGCTCTATAGATTATTGTTATATTTTATATTTTATAGATTTACTGGTAAAGTAGTTTGATTGTAGTTATATCATTATATCATAGGAAGTAAAGGGAATTTCATTGAATAACAAGATATTACTAGACATTAAAGATTACAGGCTAATTGATTAAGTAACAGTTAAATCGTGTTGCAAATGTGCCTTCACAATTCCACCTGGTATAATTAAAATATAACGTATGTTATGATGCAATATTTAAATACATATATGCGTTTGTTTAATTTCAAATACAAATTTGTAATACACGTCAAAACGAAATTATATTTGTTACCACACATATCAGTTAAACACAAATGCATTTCAAAAGAATATACATAAATTAATATATTTTTAGATAAATATGGTATTTTGACTAAATAAATATGCACATAATTATTACAACCGTTGTAAGATTGCACCATACATAAAGACACAAATTCGAATTTTGCAACAAATGATTGTCGTGAGATATTCTAATAAAAATATATCGATTTTATAATACGTTAATCGTTGTCAAATTACAATCGCTGACGCACATAAATCTGTATCATGTTACATTCTCAGCAAGCTGACAGCGTATGTAGACTGCTTATATTGTTGGAGAAAGAAAACTGTAAATCGTGATATATCATAACTGATTTAGCTTAAGGAAAGCAAATCGTCAGATCACGCACGATTGGAGTATTAGCTAGACAGATGTGGCGCAGTTAAATAACCTTGCAAAAGTATATGTGTGCGATTATATTATACATAATGTAAGAGCTTAACTTGCAACAGTAATTATTAATCATAATATATTTGAACATGAAAAATGTCAGTTTTTTATTTATTTTTTAAATGAATCTTTCGGACAAAATGCTTTATATTTTAATGACTTAAGTGTGTGCAATTCTTAATTTTCATCCAATAAGACTACAGTAAAGTAATTGTCTATTGTCTAATTTATGTTATACTTCGTGTTTTATATGCGGGACATGACGTGGTTGGTTTTGAAGCACATAAGGTGTCAGCCTGCCTACCTTTCCGATCAGTCGGTCGTGAACATTTCATATAACAACAGTTGTTAGCGTTTTTGAACAAAAACATAGGTTATACAAAGAAACATGCCCGTTTGAAACAATAAACAGCCGGCAACTGTAACATTTACAGCTATATTCATATAAATATATGTACTAGTCCCTAGCTTTCCCTTGCAAATATGACACAGCTCAGTGCTTCAAATACATTATGACGCAATCTTTTCTTTTGCTAAACAATTGATTGATTTAATGTTCTTAAGACAAAACCCAACAAAAATAAGTCAACGTAGTTCAAGCGTTCCTTTTTAAGGATTGTCGATGTTCTTATGAGTCCCATTTAAAATACTACTGCCTACATCAGCACATCAAGTGGCACCAAAACTAAAACTCATCAAGCGCTTACATTACATAGTTGAAACAATGATTGAATTCGTCATGCGATAAATGAAAAATAGGGTAAGCTTCAGCTTTATTTATCATGGTTTCTATAATTAGGTAGATGTTCAACATCTAATGCCAATAATAATTGACTCTTATCAATTCTAGACAATAATCCAAACCTGAATTATAACCGTAAAAAAGTATAACTGTATGCTGATTCTTCACAAGCATGGATACTTCAATTAACATGCGTATTACAAATTACTTTTTAAACAGTTTAAACGACCATCGACACGTTTATCAAATCGCCTATAAAGGCACATTTAAAAAGAAATGACAGTACTCAAGACGTATTCTTATGCTAATAAAGGATTAATTTGTAACATCCTAGACGACCAGCAGGAATTTATTTTGAAAATTGCAAGTAAACAATAGCACAGAACGAAATTTGAATCAAATATGTACACGTTTAAACATGTATCTGTGTTTTCGGTTGATCATAGATTTTGAAAAACATTTTGTATAACAACTAAAGAATATAAAACATGTATACACTGGATTTAGCGTTTGTTTCCTACAAACCGCACTAATAATAGTGGTTGAAGTACGGTGAGACAAAAATAAAACGTTAGTGTACTGCTACCTATAACTTTAGAATATTATTTCATTTCTTTTCATCAGACGTCTATCTTCAATTAGTATTATTTCTTTTTCTTATATGAATAAAAACAATCTTTAGTGTTGCTAGATCTAATATATAATGAATAAGGTTTCTGTCATTCAACGATAAACAGTTTTTTAATTGTTATCGTGATATCATTGAGAGTGTCATTACGGCTGGCAACAACAAAATTTTACAATAATAAGCACTTCTAATTGAACACATGGTGATCATTTGAGTACGATAATACAGAATAATATTTTAGTGTTTTTCTGTATAAAATAATGAATACTCATTGTGTCATTCATTTAACTATGTGTTGTGTTTGTCAGCAAAACTATATTTGCACACTTCAGTTATTTTACCTTGTGATGTTATCATAAACAGCTGTTATTATAAATGAACCTTTAAACTTATATATTATATTTAATTATATTAATATATACCTGTGTTCAAAATTGCTAGCGTTGGGGAATTAATAAGCACGATTAGATGCTGTTTAAAATGTGAGATCAAACGTGAATTGCCGCATTTATAATTGAGATGGAGAGCATGGAAGAAGTGTCGCCACGTACAAAACATGCACAGGAAAAGACTAGCGGAGAACGATTTCTCTCCTTGTATTGTTTCTAGAGCTTCACTCTTTATAAATGTTGAAAGCGGTTAAACGATCATTAATCAATTGTATTTGGGGTATAAACGGGCTTAAATACTTTGCTTCACTAACACTTACACCAATTAACAAGAACACATGCAGATGTTGTTTTAAATATAAGAAAAACATATTAGTCTATAATGCAACATTGCTTATTTCACTTGCTTGTTTGAACTATTAACTTAATTAGTCGACTATCGTGTTCGCTATGTAATTAAAAAAACAATCAAAGTATACACATGTTTTCATTCGATTTTTCATACCACAATAATAACTCTTCTGCAAACAGCCTGTCAACGCAGAAAAAGTACAATAATACTGAATATGGTTTTTGTCGATTTGTGTGCATTGATTTCCACAATTTAATCATCATGAAGCCAACATATAATTTGAATAATTTCGCTTAATTACCTCACCATATTGCTAGTGTTTGGATTTATTTTCAATGATATTCATTCGACATGCGTTTAGTATATGTTTAACAAGTGACCTACAAACGCAATCCAGTAATTAAATGCGATGTTTGAAGCTAATCATGATTATGAACGTTGCTGTCTTCAGCATAATTGTCTCAAATTAAATGTATGTTGGTGCGAACAAAGGTAATTTAGAGTGATATACTAGAGAACACACAGAGACGCTTGGATATTGATATAGGTTTGTCTGCGCGAGGCCGAAATGGAAAAATGATCTAATAGTTTTCTATTAGCGTTCCTCTTTGAATTATTAAGCATAGATTAAATTCCTGAACTGATATCTGAAATTGCTTTGTATAAGTTATTTTCCGGCGAGCGCCTTATTGACCGTCCGGGAAATATCAGAAACAATAGCTTTTATAATATTTAAGTGTAAGATGACCATTATAATGTAATCATACAAGCTCATTGTCCATACGTATGCTTTAATTATAGTGTTTCTGAATCGAATTGATATAAATTCGAAATCAATATTATCCGATATTAGAATGATTCAATAATTAACCTACATCAGAGCTCATTGACAAATATTTGTCAAACGTTTATAGATGACAGGCTATTTGAACTCGCATTAAAGCAAGAACGTTTTTTTGCGAAAGTTACATATGTTTAAACTAACACAATTGTACTGAATATGGTCGAGCAGTGTACATATAACCTGGTCGACAAAGTAGTTTGAGCATAGCATGATACGTAAAAACTAATGCAATTGTAACGAAAAATACATTTAGCTGTGCTCCGTTACAATGCGGCACTAATATTCGTATTGCTTATTTGTTATATGATCATTGGCAAGTGTAGTGTATGTCACATAAAAAATAACATACATATGCGTGTATTTACATTACACGTAGAATGTTATAAATACGAATGTAAACATCTGTGTTACTTTACTTTAATATGCTTAAATATGTCTGGTAAACTATTACCTCATTAAACTTCAAAAAGAAAGCGATAATGTTGTTTCTCGGTTGTTAACATGTTCAGCACAACTACATCTACTGTCATGTAAATAACTGTTGATATAAGTTCGACACCATTTTAATATGAACTGTGTAATTCCATTACTTACGAATTATTTTAAATATATATTACGAATATCTATTTCAAATTGACTTTCAAGTGACAGCATTAACTTTATTATGATAAGTGAACTTTGTAAACCAAACGTATCGACTCCATTTGTGTGCCGTTTGCATAGATGTGAGAAAATCATAAGTTATATGATAAATGTAATTTTTTGTGAATAACCTTGCTGAGACTTAAAAAGTAAGGATTTTTTTTATTAACACAAAACAGCACTTAACTTTTCCTAATATTGACACAAATACAGCATAATTAGTCTCCAGATTTATCGATTGCGATCATTAATAAGAGTTAACAGCACACTTTTTGCAACATTTGCGGTGACCATCTGTTCTTAAAAGGAATGTTTATGTTTGCTTAATGCAAATAAAGTGGACTTGAGTAAATTGTTTTACCTTTAAGCTAGTCATAGAAGCAACATGTTCATAGTTTAAATGTGTAAAAGGATGTCGCCGTTGTTCACCGAAACCAGGTAATGTTGAAAACACAATGAATGCTTATCAATTTAAGCGATTTTGTCATTCTATATTCAGGTGTTTGTGACCTAAGAAGCATAAACGTTCACGCCGTGAAAAGGATAATCCGATGCTAGTTACAGCTTCGCTAAGCTTTGAAGCGTATGTCGGTTTTTTGCAGTTTCTCTTTTACGATATACAATACAACACACGTTACTAGATCAACACAAAGAAATCGTCCAATAAATATGTGTAATGTTTAGTTTGTGCCTGTTGTAAGTTCAGCTGCTTTAAATTTAGAACTAGTTATATGTTTAACAATACAAACGTATCAAGATTACGTGTGTGATTATTAAATCACTTTATATAATTGGTTTTAGCACTAAAATGCCGATAATGTAATTAATGTCTATATAAGTTTACTGTATATGTACAACCAGTTGTAGACTGGGAAAATGTATATAATAAAGCACTCGGACATGCACGAACTGCAATTAACAATACATTAATGCACTCTTCTTGTGTTAATTTTGGCTTTGATCAGAATGATGCTGTTTATGTTTAAGACATTATACTTTGTTTATTCTAAAACTGCAGACAATACCAATCTTAACTATGAATCAATAAAGATTTCATACAGGTGGCAAACATTGTGTAAAATAAAAGTTAATTGCTAAGCACAAAAACCAGAACCACTCACAAAAAGCCGAGGTAGAGCTAGTGCAAGTTCTATTTGTGTCGATCAAATTTTATATCTGTGTATGCTATACAATAATAACCTACTGTTATTATATACGTATGTATGCTTTAAATAACATGTTAAACTAGTCCAAGTATATATATCATAACTTTATTGTAAATGTGTACATGCAGTTGTTTTAAATGGGACTGTACTGCAATTAGGAGATGCTGTCATTAGCGTTAATAACTTAGTAATATGTATCAAATTCATGCCGATATTACCTTATAAGAATTCCGATATCTTTTAAGATGTATTAATGGTTGACTTGCTAAATCATTCAGTTGTGTAAAACAGTTATTTTATATAAGACTCACTCCGGGTTAATTGGGCTTAATGTTTTTGCTGAAAGTGTTGTCCCAAATGAGCATGTGCATTCCAAACAGGCTAATCAGGGATAACACATTCCGCATTTATGTTAAGTTTTGTGGAAAGAAAGTCTCTTCTTTGCAATAATAAAGTTTATGCGGACAGTGTCGTTTAGGAAAAGCCTGTGCGGAAGGCATTAAGACCCGTTTTTAAACAGCGAGGGTCATTATATATATTTTTTATTGTCGAATATATCCTAGCATTAACATAGTAATGGTCCCTGTATTTCCAACAAAGTTATCATCGATGCTACGTACTATTATCTATTATTTTGATAAATGATGCATGCTCAAGTACTTGTGCTCCTCTTTCATCTTATTCGAAACATAATACATTTGCAACCACTCATACCTTCATCACACTCCGCATATAGATGTTCTAGCTACTTCTGACACGACAAATGGCCATTACATATGGTTTTCTGATATATTTTAACCTGATGAGCTCCAAATATGAGTGTTCTAGCTGTAAGAGCATTCGGTACCCCTCGCAGATTATCATAATCGGACTCGGGAGAAATACGGGTTGAAAGTAGCCCGCCCACGTGATACCATTCTAAGAATGTTACAACAACAAAAACAATAACAACGATGGCGTCCATAATTCCTGTAGAGTTTGTACTTGCTCTGGCTTCAGAGCATAGAAAATCCCCATTTTCATCTTTGCAAAATGTAAACAACTCGCAAAACCGGCCATGTTTGTTTTTACTATGTAATTTTGATTCGCGTAGGCCCGCGTAGGTAGACCACAATACCGCTTCCGAAATGTGTATTCATACTATCTCCTTCGAGGTACTTATCCGATGTTTGACGGAAAGGGCCGAGAATGTGCGATTGCTGTAAGAGGTCAATTAATGTTCCTGTATTCATAGTTGAGAGAATCATAGTATAGATCATTTTATTCGTGGGACGTTTTTTACTCTTTCATACAATTGTTTTAATGCCATAATATTCTCTCAGTATGTCTTGGATTCATCCTTTATATTTGCACATTTTTGCTGTGTTTATGTTCCGTACAATACAGTTGAGTATCCAGAATTTGCAATGGCCATGCATCACTCCTTATGAGTAGTCAGTAGCAAAGGCGTCTGTTGCACTGACCAGAGTAAGCGTCCATAGTGCTTGTTATGTCTTTAAACATAATCTAATTAATAAATCGTATTAGATTAAAATAGGTTGTTTTTGCTTTATCATTATATTCATTGTTTAAACGACCGACCCCGGGAACAAGAAACCAACTTTGACAATATAATCAGTTGTACTCTATACATTGATAATAACGTTTAAGATCCAAAGGTTTATATACTAAAGTCAATTTGTACGTTCAAAACTGTTTTCATTTATTTAATTTGTATGATTTACAAGTAAACTCCAACAGTGTTGTCATAATCATAATAACTCCTGCAAATAATAGCATAATGCATATTTTTATGAAGCAGCACACACCTGAACGAATCATATAGCGATTGGTGACAGCCTATACTACGTATATTGTTTTAAAGGGGCCTTTTCACAGATGTTGGCATGTATTGAACTTTGTCATTAAATGCTTTATATTGATAAATTTACAAATTGGACCTAACAATCCCCAGTAAAAAGATAGTACAATTTAAAAAAGAAAAAAGTAACCCTCAGCTTGGCTCGAACCACTGACCACTGACGTCCTGGGGTAAAAGGTTTTCCACTTAGACCACTCGGCTATCCGTGCTCATGCTATGATGAGTTGTATTTGTTTACTTAATATCAGAATTCCTCGTAGTTTCACAAAATTTAATGACAACAACAGAACTTTCCAAATTATTCAATCGTTTCGCGTTGCAACGCTTTATAATTTTCAGGTTTTCAAATCGTCAAAATATGCACATAATGGATATTTCAGAGCATGGTTAATGTTCAGTATTACTATTTCCGCACACATATCATAACTAAAACTAAAAATTGCGAAAATGAAACAACTTTTTTTCAATTGTGTCAATTTAACAAAACGTGAAAAGGCCCCTTAAATAAAACAAATATCATATACTTTTGGTTTTAGTCTACTTGATAGTAACTTACCATGGATGCCACTTTACACGAATTATTCACTGGTGTTGCATATAATGTAGCAACTGGACACCCAGTTTCGTTTACTGCAGTAAGGACGCGTATTTCACACACGGCCTCTTTCAATACTGTTCCAACTTGTTGCGAAGATATAATCTCGTCGTTTTAAATAATGCCTAAATTAATGTCTATGGGTCGAACTACGTATAAAGGGAAGGCGTCTTTTATCTGGCTCTTTCTACAGACCACCAAACTCTTCTCCTTATCTATTAGAATGCATAAACGATTCGATCTCACTAGCCGTTGACACCGGTATTGAGAACATTGTTATTACAGGTGATTTTAATCTTGACATGAATAAACCACAGTGCAGGATCAAAATGGACTCCCTTCTTTTACAGTATAATCTCACACAGATTATTAAACAACCCACTCATTTTACTGAAACCTCGAATTCCATTCTTGACCTTTTTATAGTAACATCTTCATTAAAAGTGCTAAAAAGCGGCGTTGGAGAACCCTTTCTTAACCAGCAACTTCGATTTCATTGCCCAGTTTACTGCGTCATAAACTTCAATAGAATAGCTGGATCTAATTTTAAACGTAAAATATGGCGATATAAAGATGGGGACTACACTAATCTAAGACAACTTGTGCAGAATTTCGATTGGAACAGTTGTTGTGATAATGATATTGACATATATACTTCAAATTTCACACATCAACTTATCAGTCTTTGCGAAGTTACAATCCCGAACAAAATAGTTACAATAAGAACAGCCGATCCTCCATGGCTACATACTAATATTCGTAAGGAAATCCGACGCCGCAAACGAGCATACAAAAAAGCCAAGGTTACCAATTTAGACCGACACTGGCACATCTTTCGCCAACAACGTAATATTGTTAACAACCTTGTCAGATCAGCGAAAAAAGTGCACTTTGAAAATCTCGCTAAACTTATACGTGAAAATCAACACTCATCATCCGACTTCTGGAAAATAATAAAAAAAATCACAAATAAAAACACCACACAAAACGAGTTGACTCCCTTAATTCATAATGGTACCATATATGAGTCACCTCTTGATAAAGCAAATATTCTTAATTCATTCTTCCAATCTCAATCTACTTTAACTACACCAATTACGCATATGCACAACCTACATTCCCAAGAGCCAGATTGCCCCGTCTTTGAAGATCTCATTATTTCCCGTCAAGATGTCTTGGATTCCATTAAAGTTATGAAAACGGGAAAGGCATCAGGTCCAGACCAAATAAATAATCAAGTTCTCAAGCAAATTGCATCTGAGATTTCAGGTCCACTACAAAATCTTTTCAATTTTTCTATTAGTAATGGTAGGGTCCCACGGAGCTGGAAAGAAGCAATTGTTTGTGCTCTTCACAAAAAGTCTGATCCTCAGGATGTTAAAGTTACAGACCGATCTCCCTTATAAGTGTTTTAAGTAAATGTCTCCACAAATATATTTTGTAATCATTTAAGGGCTATTGAATTTATAACCCCAACTCAATCAGGATTCATTCCAAAAGATTCCACTGTCAACCAATTAGTCTCTGTGTATCACTCCTTTTGTAAAGCCCTTGACGAAGGTAAAGAGGTTCGAGCCGTTTTTTGCGACATTTCTAAGGCCTTCGACAGAGTATGGCATGAAGGACTTATCCACAAGCTCCGACTTAGTGGTATCTCGGGCAATCTTCTATCTTGGTTAAAAGACTACCTACATGAGAGGATCCAGTGTGTTGTAATCTCTGGCTGCCAATCTGACCCATTACCCATAAACACTGGTGTCCCGCATGGGTCTATATTAGGGCCCCTCCTCTTTCTCATTTATATAAATGACATTGTACGAGATATTCACTGTCCAATTCGACTATTTGCAGACGACACCACGCTATATATCATCGTCGACAACCCTGTTGATGCGGCTAATCATCTTAACACTGATCTTGCAAAAATTCATTCCTGGGCTGACAAGTGGTTGGTAACCTTCAATCCATCCAAAACAGAATCCTTAGTTATATCTAGAAAAATCAACCGCCCAATCCATCCCCCTCTCTTTTTCAACGACTGCCAAATCACTGATGTTTCGTCTCACAAGCATCTAGGTTTAACTTTTTCTGATACATGTTCCTGGCATGACCATATTGAATCAGTCAAGAAGAAAGCATGGCAAAGACTCAATGTAATGCGAACGTTCAAATTTACGCTCGATAGAAAGTCCCTTTTATCGATTTACACAACATTTATTAGACCAATTCTTGAATACGCTGATATAGTCTGGGATAACATTAATACACAAGATGAAATAGAACTTGAGAAGATTCAACAGGAAGCAGCAAGGATAATCAGCGGGACAACACGTTTGGCATCCTTGCAAAACCTTTACAATGAAACTGCTCTCGAACCATTAAAAAATAGGAGAAAAAAACATAAACTTACCCAATTCTATAAAATGTATAATTCACTAGCACCCCCATACTTGTGCACACTTATCCCCTCTAGTGTGGGAGAAAGATCTGCTTATCCACTTCGTAACTCTAACACCATTCGCAGTATCCAATGCAAATCACAACTTTTTACACGATCTTTCCTACCATCAACTATAAACTTATGGAAAAATTTACCGGAATCGGTGAGAACGGCTCCTTCTCTCTCTGCTTTCAAAGCAAATCTTAGCAAAGATAAGAAAATAATTCCCCAGCATTTCTACGATGGGGAGCGGACATCTAATATTCTACATGCGCGTTTACGAATGCATTGTAGCAGTTTAAATGAACATTTGTACTCAAAAAACATTGTACAAAGTCCATATTGTCAATGCGGTGCGATTGAAGACACATATCACTTTTTCTTCAATTGTCCCATTTATATAGAAAAAAGAGTTATCCTTTTTAACAATCTGTCTAGATTCTTACCCATAACTTTGCAACTTCTTCTGTTCGGTGTTAAAGACGGCTCATATGAAGTAAATTCATTAATATTCAAACATGTTCAGTCTTTCATCCGAGAAAGTCATAGATTATAACCCATTTCTAAGATAAGATAATATAAGATAAGATAAGATAATATTTATTTTGAGTCGACAAGGGTTAAACAACAAACATATGCTCAAACAGCTTGTACAACCGACTATAAAACATGATGAATAAGAAATAACAAGTGTATAAAAGCTGAAAGACTGGAAACAATTTGTTCTACAATTAAAAGGCAGATATACATATAAATATATAGCATGACATTACAGCATCAGATATGGTACTAAAAATTTAGATTTGTTTACATTAAAAGTCAGATAATTTTTTAAGAGAAAGAATAAAATATCAACTAGACACAGCATGCAGAGCATAAAAAACATATCAAGCATAAAGAGCATACATAGCATGCAGAGCATACAAAGCGTACGGAGCGTACAAAGCAACCAGAGTATACAAAGCGTAGGGCACATAAAGTATACATAGCAATTCAACGCAAATAAAGCACACAAAGCATGCCAGGCATACAAAATATACTAGGCATACACAGCACACAAAAATACACATAGCAAACAAGGCATATAAAGTATCCAGAGCAAGAAACACATACAAAGCACACAAAGTATACAAGCAAACAATGCATATAAAGTATATAAAGCACACAAAAACATGCAAAGCACACAAAGTATACAAAGCATACAGATCACACAAAGCATATAAAGCATATAGGGCCTACAAAGCATACATAGCATGCAAAGCACACAAAGCATACAAAGCTAAGATAAACACTAACAGCATATAACATTTAAGTAAAAATAAAGCATATAGAGCATGCTAAGCAATTAAATGTCCCAATTAAAGTTTTAAATTGCGAAAACTTTGTACATTTTCTAAAATCTTCTTGTAGGGAGTTCCACAGCGAGGGGGCAGCATATCTAAAATAATTTTTACCATATGTTGTTGTGCGTACCTGTGGTATCTGTAAAATATTGATATATCTAAAATTTATGGTTGACTGTCTCTTAACAATTAAATCATTTAACAAAGGTGGAGAAATTTCATTTATGATTTTAAATGTTTCAATAGCCATTGATCTTATACGTCTTATTTGCAAGGACGGAAGGTCTACCTTTTGTAAAAGATCGATATATTGAGTGCTATAGTCGTTGTATATAAAACGAATTGCCCTTTCTTGAATTTTTTCCATCTTTTTAATATTAGTTTCTGAACAGAAATGCCAGGTCATTGGGCAAAAATTAAAATTTGATAATACAAAGGTATGGAAAATTAAAAGCTTGTTTTTTACACTTAAATTTCTACCAACTCTTTTTAAGATGTTAATTTGAGTGGCTGCCTTCTTACATAATCCTAGTATATGAGTATCAAAATTTAGTTTATAGTCTATGTCAATACCAAGTAGTTTAACAACTGTTTCGCAAGTTATAGTAGCATCACCTATCTTAAATGACGGTTTTTTACAAGAAGTTAATTTGCCTATTGCAAAAGATTGAAATTTGTCAGGGTTAGCTTGCATCTTGTTAAAATGAAACCAATCAATAAGAATGTTACTTTCATGTTGTAAAACACTTATAAGTTCATCAAAGTTTGTTGTGTAAAATGAAAGAGTATTATCATCTGCATAATTGTAAAGGGTTTATTTGTTTATAAAATAGAAAATATCATTAATAAAGACATTGAACAGTAAGGGCCCCAGGATAGACCCTTGGGGTACTCCTTTTGTTATACTGGCCCATGAACTAACTGTATCTCCTATTTTGATTTGCTGCTTTCTGTTAAAAAGGTAAGACTGGAGGAGTCTGGACGCAGGCTCTGACATACCATACGCTGACAGCTTTGACAGTAATATATCGTGCGGCAGGCAATCGAAGGCCTTGGACAGGTCCATGATAATTGCTGCGGCGTAATGGTCTTTATCGAGAGCCTGCCTCCAATCCTCCAGAAGTTCTAATAGGGTGGTTTGACAGCCATGTCCCTTTCTAAAAGCACATAAAAATTTATTAAAAATTTTATCAAAATGAGAGTTAAGTTAATTAGCAATTACTTTCTCAAAATTTTTAGAGGGCATTGGTAGGACACTTACTGGTCTATAGTTAGCTTTGCAAAAAGGGTCATTTTTCTTATATAAGGGTGTTACTTGTGCCATTTTGAGTTTATCTGGAAAAGTACTTGTGGCAATAGAAATGTTCACTAGATTAGTAAGAGGTTCAGTTAAAGCCGGTTTACCAATTTTTAAAAGCTTAGCTGATATTTTGTCCACTCCAGTGGCTTTCTTTACATTTAGCATATTAATTACTTTGGCAACATCGGGCATGGCTACTGGTTTAAAATTAAAGGTACAAATATCTGGATAATTTTCATGAATTTTTTTGAGACTTGGGTGACTATCTAAATCAAAAGTGTAGTTTTCCCCGATGGACTGGGCAACATTAGCAAAGTATGAATTAAACATTTCAGCATTATCGTTGTCTTTCGTTGTGATTTTGTCGTTTTCATGCAGAATTATTTTTGGCAGTTCTGTACTTGATTTATTTGATAGAAATGGCTTAATAGTTTTCCAAAAGTCTGAATTTTTTGCCCCACCAATGCATCTTTCTTGAAAATATTGGTTTGCTGATTTGTGTTTTAATTTATTTACTAGGTTTCTTTGTTTCCTATAAATTTCCCAATTTTCATGTGATTTAAGTTTTTGAAATTTGTGCAGGTACATCTTTTTAAGATAAATTGCTTTACGTAATGTTTTGTTCATATAAGGTACTTGCTTCGCTTTTCTGTACATTTGCTTTACTGGTACATGTGTATCATAGATGTCTGAAACAGCAGATTCAAAATTTTGATACAAATTATTTACATTTTCTGATCTAGGGTCAATCTCATTAACATTTGGGATTCTGATATTTGACAGATCAGCATTTAGGGCATTTACATCGAGATTTTTGAAGCTTCTATAACTTATTTTAACCTTTTCAATTTTTTGAGTAGCATTATTTATAACGGTACAGATAAAGTTATGACAATCGCTAATTCCAGTAGCAAAATTTTGGGTTTTCATACATAGTGATCTAGAGTTGGTAAGTATAACATCTAGTAAGGATGGAGTACAATTTTTCATAAAACATGTAGGGTTTTTTACCAAACAGTGCAAATCAAAAATTTCTGTAAAATCTAAAAGTGGCCGACCTTTGTCACATTGAAGGTCATAATTTAGGTCGCCTATAATCATAAAGTGATCAAATTTAGTTAAAATATTTTCTGACATAATAGTAAGATTCTGAAAGAAATCACGGTCAGTTATATTGGGCGGTCTATACACACATGATATTGCCCACTTAGAGTTCAGTATTACCTCGAATAGAATATGTTCAAGGTGTTTAGACTCCAAGTCCCTCCGACGGCGTGCTGGAATTTCTGCCCGAATGAATGCAGCTATCCCGCCTCCTCTGCTGTTTCTGTCCTGCCTCTCAAGCTTGTACCCGGACACATGAAATAAGTCATTTCGAAATGTTGAGTCAAGTTTAGTTTCCGAAATAAATAATATGTCAACAAGTTTTTTATCTAGAATCTCTGAAATTTCACAGAATTTGTGCCTTAAACTGTTTATATTAAGATGTGATACAATAAATTTATTTGGATGTTTATTTCTAAGGTTTTTAAGCTCAGTAAAAGGCAATGGAGCGTCGTTTTTTTCCTCAGGGTCTTCGGAATGCGAGGAATGAAGACTAGTATTAATATTGTCTTCCACAAAAATGAGTCGTTAAATTGGAACATATCCCATGTAGTAATTGACTTATTTAATGTATTTGAAGCACAATGATGGCATATCCATGGTGAGTCTGATGATCCCAGTGTTACATACTGTGCTGGAGTAATGTCTCCACACTTAATGTGGACCCAACTGTTGCATGAATCACATTGGACCGCCCTGTGGTTTGAGGCCACAGCTCTACCACATGATCCGCATGGATATCTTGGTGGACCAGGGTTAAGCGCAACATCGCCGGACAGACCAATAATAAAAGCTTTACTAAAAAATAAAAAATCAATTGGAGCGCTATATCGACGTCTAGAGTGTCTTGTATGGTAGAAAAGCATCGAGTAGTAGTTGATTTCCAGACTATGAGATTTAAAACGGTATACATTTATGTGTCAATTTTCGTATTTTGATGAATAAGATAGTCCAGTATTTATGTTTATAAAAGTTACTTGTTTTTCCGTCGTATAATTTCGTTCTGTGCTGCAGCCGCGAGGATCATGGAAGAAAGGTTTGGGTGTCACAGCCATCAGAAACACGAACACACATACTCGCATAACAAAATGTTTGTTTACATTCCGGCGGTGTTCCATTTTTCGGTCACCTCGGATGAATGGCCCGGTGCTACCACGAAAGTACTGACGAAAGAAGTTAGAGTATTTTCATACGCTAACTGGAGTTAGGTGTGACTGCCAGTAGCATGGAGAGCTACGAGATGTGGAGATTTTCCGAACTGATGTCGTCGCTGGTTTTTTGTCTAAGTGTAGATGGAAAACACACCCCACCCACTGGTTTGACCGAGAGAGAAACAATAATTAAGTAGGTTATGTTGGTTTTCTCGTTGAAGAATACCAGAATTTCGACAGCTATTCGTTGAATGGTAAAAATGGCAACAATTTTAGTCGCTTTTATAAAAAGAATTGTGATATTTACAGTAAAAATTTATTTATTTTTAAAATTTTCTGAATTTTTTTCCTTCCTTCCCCTCACGCATGCGCGTAAAAATCTCAGGAACAAACCATATTCTGCTAACGATGCCCCGTTCCCGCAACTGCTTCCTTTATTACCGCAACTTCTCTTATTCTGAAACTCTACTCTTCCACTGCTACCCCTTTCCTTTTCCACTTATCAGCTCTTATGCTTTCTACATTACTCTGTTATACTTTTTGTATTTTAAGATATATTATTTTTACATTTCTAACCAGTATGCAATTATCTATCACTGTAATATATTGTTCGTAATTTTGACATGTCTTTAAATAGTTGTTATACGTTTGGTTGTTTACACCATTACAGCAGCGCTTCTAACGGACAGAAGAGAGACATAGTATAAGCCTCGAGCTTCCTTCTCAATTCTGTCCAATTGTATTTTACAGCCTTTATGTAAAGCAATACTGCAATTCTACCTGCCTAGCATATTGCTCAAATATAATATGTATGTTTGTATTGTATTGCTTATATGTGCTTTCAATGAACTAAATAAATAGTGTTTAAACCAAAGAATGCCGCAATTATGCAACAGTTGGGGGTCTGTTGTAATAAAATACAATGCTTTGTCACAAAGATTGCAATGGCATATATATTTGCATAATACTTTGCTATTGAACGATCGAACGACATGGGTTAAAATATTCGTTGATTATTTTTATAAACAAGATAACTATTTGGTAAATTAATTATTATATTACAAAACAACACCAACAACAACATGTATTAGCTTTTAGGCATTACAATTGCTTTTCTGTCAAATGCAAAATACATAAGTGTGATTACATGGATGATAATAATTATGAGAATAAAGTAATGCTTTAAGTAACAAAGATTTAACTGATTCATTACATATGATATGTTCCTTGAACATCGATATTGATAGTTTCTAATAAAAATAATGAGATAAAGAATACACTGCTCTGCATCAAATTCTGAGAACAACAGTATACCTTGATGAATAAATCTGTTAATAAATTGTTCCTTAAACAATCGCATCATATATATATATCCAAATATTAATTAATATTTTTTTTTATGTTCGCATTAACATATCAAACTTATTTAATGTTGGATATTTTTGATTATATTATTTTAAATATGTTTATGATATTTTTGTAAATTTGGCATATTAATAAGTAATGGTATTCACTTTTTACGACAATACGATTACACAATTTACGTTTTATGTTATCCCGATCAATATTGTGGTATCAATTTCGTCCTATTTCTAATGTGTGTGATGATAGGCGGATGATGTGCAGAAAAGGAACTGATTTTGATAATGTGTAACAGTGCTTAACGCTAAACTGCTCAGGGCAGTAGACATATAGTTCACTTTGTACTTCGCCATTTTGAAGGAAACAAATCGTGTAATCGTTTGCGAAATTTTGCACTAACACTAACAGATTCGGGATATATCCACACGTCATAAAATCTGAATGTATCACAAGTTTTACAACGTGTGATGCACATGGCTCGGGTAGAGGATAATCACATGATCCTTAACATTATCGCGAATAACATTGTGTAAAATACCGTTGGACGATTTTTCGTTGAGCATTTTTATGAAATATTTAAATACTCGTTAATATGGACATATATACATCGGAAATCTGCCTACTTAAGCATACACAGTATTCGAATTTATAGAAGCGTTCACATTAAAAAGCCATTTGCAGAATTTGCTCGATCTTTTCAGCGGTTGGTTAATCTCACCTCATCGCTTCCATAATTAAGAATCGAGGCAACATTTTCATAAACATATTGCAGGTACATTAAAAGAGTTTGTACAGGAAATAATTAGTCATGGCCTTAAAGCGCTTTGGCTGACAAAGTAGAAGTGACTTGTATAAATGCGCGGCTACTTGACAAAACTATTCCTAGATAATTATTCTTTTTTCACGATTTCAAGAGAATTGTTGTTTAAAACCCAATTAAATCTCTTATATCCCTTTTTAATCTGTATGTATAAAATATTACATTGTTTGCCTTGTGTATTAAGCACTTAAACTATATACTTAAGCAAATTGTTCAGGAAAGATGGTAATCCATCAGCGGATTCAAAGACTAATACTGCGTCGTTGAGCAAAACTAGAAGATAGATTGATAATTGATCAATAGTTTTATACACTTGAAGACGTTTCTAACGCAACACTTTTCGAACATGAAACTCTCAGTTATTAGTTAAGATTTTGATTTAAAATTGTACGCATGATCATTTGACCACATTTTGAGTAAGATCACGAAAACTTCATTCGTCCTTGACGATCGGACGCTTTAGCACGTGTGGTGTGTTTAGTTTCATCTGTCTGCACGTGGAAATGCTGAAACGCAATATTAGTTTACATTTGTTTAAATTTTATCATTTAAGGTGGGTTCTAACACTAGGAAAACATAAAACCATGTTTTAAACATAGGACTCATATGAACAGTTAAGAGCGCAACCGCGCATTTCGGTAAATTGCAGGTTATCTGCAAGTGTTTTGGATACTTTCTAAGGCAACACTTTTCAAACTTTAATACCTCTTTTATAAGTTAAGATTTTCATTCAAAATTGCAGATGTGATCATTTGACTACATTCGGTGCATCGCTAACGATACGATCATTAATCCGTGACGATCGGACGCGTTATCACGTGGGGTGGATAGCATGCAATTTGCCAAAGTGCGCAGTTGCGCTTCTGAATATTCATATGAGCCATACATTTTTGTATTAAATTATGTTTTCCTGGTGTAAGAACCCATCTTAATTCACGAAATTGAAATAGATTGATACTAATATTGCGTTTCGCTATTTCCGCGTGCTAAAAGACAAAGTAATACATACCTCACGTGCTAAAGCGTCCAACCGTCACGGATGAACAATTGTACAGAGAGCTTGCTCAGAATGTAGTCCACGGATCACATTTCAAATTTTAAAATCATAACCGAGATATTCAAGTTTGAAAAGTGTTGCGTTAGAAAAGTCTTCAAGTGTATATATAAACATTGAACTTTGCAACGGTTGACTTTCTACGAGATATACAAATGAAAAATATATACAATTTATGTATAACTGTTGTAAATTGTGCAATATATATGAGTCGCGTTCTGAGAAAACTGGGTTTAATGCATGTGCGTAAAGTGTCGTCCCTGATTAGCCTGTGCAGTCCGCATAGGCTAATCAGGGACGACACTTTCCGCCTAAACTTGATTTTCGGTAAGGAGGGACTTCCTTGAAACTAAAAATACCATAAAAGCGGAAAGTGTCGTCCCTGATTAGCCTGTGCGTACTGCACAGGCTAAGCTAGGACGACACTTTACGCACATGCATTATTCCCAGTTTTCTCAGAACACGACACATATAAATAGTGAATCGTGCTAACTTTTCAATTGCTTATGTGCATACATCTCAGAATGCTGACGGTGTATTTGAATATGAAGGCTGCTTATATTGTTGGAGAAAGAAAACTGTAAAATCTGATGTATCATAACTGATTTAGCTTAAGGCAAGTAAATCGACCGATCACGCTCGATCTGAGTATTAGCCAGACAGATGTGGCGCAGTTAAAAAACCTTGCAAATTTATATATTTGCGATTATATTACACTCAATGGTATGGCTTCACTTGCAACAACAATAATTAATCATAACACATTATAGCATGACACATGCCATTTTGTCTTTTATTAAATTTCTAAGTGAATCGTTTGGACACACTGCTTTGTATATAAACGATTTAAGTGTGTGCACTTCACACTGTTCAGCCAAATAAGTCTACAATACAATAATTTATATATGTTATGTTATACCTCGTGTTTTTAATATTTGGAACATGTCGTGGTAGGTTTTGAAGAACATAAGGTGTCCGCCTGCCTACCTGTCCGATCGGTCGTTTGTTTGAATTTCATGTATTAACAACAGTAATTGTTGAACAAAAACAAAGGTAATATAAAAAGACATGCCCGTTTGAAACAATGAAGCCGACAACAGAAACACTAACAACAGTATTCATATAAATACATGTACTAGACAGCTTTCCCTTGCAAATAGGAAACATCTCAGACCTTCATAGTTTAGAGATTATGACAAAATGTGTACATTTGCTAAACAATTGATTGATTAAATGCCCTTGAGACAACCCTCAGCAAGAATCAGTTGACGCCGATTGAGCTTTCTTTTTTTGTGGATTGTTGATGTTTTTTTATTATGACCATTTACAATTCCATTGACTACAACACCACATCAAGTGGCACCATTATAAAAACGCATCAAGTTCCTACATTACATAGTTAGAACAATGATAGAATTTGTCATGCAAAGCAAAGAAAATGAAAATAGGGTAAGCATCAGCTTTATTTATTGTGGTTTCTATTAAGTAGATTTTCAACATCTTATGCCAATATTTTTTTTTTTAACTTTTCCCTTTTCTAAAGAACCATCTAAACATAAATTATAACGGTAATAAAATATTGATTCATGCAATTGCTATACAAGCATAGCGACTTTAATCATAAGGCTTATTAAAGATTTATTTATAACAATTTTAGACGACTGTCGACACTTTTATCAAAATACTAATAAAGGCTCATTTGAAACAAATTCTAGACAGCAATCACTACGTGTTCATATTGCTAATAAAGCTTCATAGACAGCAATCACTACGTGTTCATATTGCTAATCATATTGCTAATAAAGCTTTATAGACAGCAATCACTACGTGTTCATATTGCTAATAAAGCTTTATAGACAGCAATCAATACGTGTTCATATTGCTAAAAAAGCTTCATAGACAGCAATCACTACGTGTTCATATTGCTAATAAAGCTTCATAGACAGCAATCACTACGTGTTCATATTGCTAATAAAGCTTTATAGACAGCAATCACTACGTGTTCATATTGCTAATAAAGCTTTATAGACAGCAATCACTACGTGTTCATATTGCTAATAAAGCTTCATAGACAGCAATCACTACGTGTTCATATTGCTAATAAAGCTTCATAGACAGCAATCACTACGTGTTCATATTGCTAATAAAGCTTTATAGACAGCAATCACTACGTGTTCATATTGCTAATAAAGCTTCATAGACAGCAATCACTACGTGTTCATATTGCTAATAAAGCTTCAAATTGTAACCTTCTAGACGACAAGCGTGAATTATATTTTCCAAAGTGAAGGTAAACACTAGCACAGGACATAATTTGTATCACATTTGTAAACATTTGAACATGTATCTGTGTTTTCGATTAATTTTAGATATACAAACATTTTTGTAAAACAACTGAAGAATATAAAATATGTATACAATAGATATAGCGTTTTTTTGTCTACAAATAGCATCACTAATAGTGGTTGAAGTACGTTGAGACAAGATTAAAAAGTTAGGATACTGCTACCCATAACATGTATATAATTCCTTTTTAATATCATATAATCATTTTTCCTCAGACGTCTATTTAAATTATTATTCCGTTTTGCCTTTAATTAATAAACACCATTTTCTTCAGTGTTGTCAAATCTAATATATACTGAATAAGGTTTATGTCAGGCAAAGATAAACAGATTTTCAATTTTCATCGTTACATCATTGACAATGCCATTATTACTGGCCAGAATAAAGTTTTACAAGAATAACCACTTCGAATTGAAAACATGTTGATTAATTGAGAACGATTATATAGATTAATATTTTAGTGTTTTTCTGTAAAAAATAATTAATAGGGATTGTGTCGTGTATCAATACAGAGATGCTTTGAAAGTTAATAACCTTGATTTCCAAATGTGTTTTACTATGTTTTGTTTTTGTTAGCAGAACTTATTTGCACAATTTAGTTGTAAAACCTGTTAATGTTATCTTAAACAGCTATTATTATAATTGAACTGTTCACCTTATATTATATTCGCGTGTTCAAAATTGCTAGCGTTGGAAAATTAGTTAACACGGTTTGATGTTGTTTTAAATGTAAGTTCAAACGTACATAGCCCTATTTATAATTGAGGAAGCGAGCATGGTAAAAGTGCCGCCACGTACAGAACATGCATAGGAAAAGACCAGCGGGGAACGATTTCTCTCCTGGTATTGTTTCTAGAGCTTCACTCATTCCACATGTTTACATCGGTTAAACAATCAGCAATATATTGTATTTGAGGTATACACGGGCTTAAAGGCTTTGCTGCACTAACACACATTAACATGAAAACATGAAGATGCTTGTATAAAATTAAGAAGGAAGGATTATTCTATACTGCAACATTGCTTATTTTTGCTTGCTTGTTTAAAATATTACCTTAATTAGTCGACTATTATGTTCCCTATGTAATGAAGAAAGTAATCAACGTATAAACATGTTTTTTTTTAAATGTATCATACATAAATAATATCTCTATTGCTAACAACCTGTCAACGCCGTTATATCACAATAATACTCTACGTGTTTTTTTTCCATTTCTGTGCATTGATGTGAATTCATAATCATCTTAAAGCAAACATATATGTTGAAAATTTACGCTAAAATACCTCACACTATTGCTATGTTTAGATTTATTTTCAATGATGATAACTCGACATAATCTTAGTATATGTTTCACACGTAGCCTAAAACAAGCAATCAAGTAATTTAAAGCCAATTATTATTTATATAAAGCGCATACAAATAACGGTTTATAGTTTTTGCGGATTTGTGAAGCTAATCATGATTATGAACGTGGCTGTCTTCAGCATAATTGTTTCAAATTAAATTTATTGCAAATGTATAATATTTACTATTTTTAGCTCACCTGAGCGATAGCTCGGGGTGAGCTATTGTGATCACTCACCGTCCGGCGTCCGTCCGTCCGTCTGTCTGTCTGTCTGTAAACAATTTGTAAACATCTTCTTCTACTAAGCCATTGAGCCAATTTCAACTAAATTTCATGTGGAGCATCCATAGGTCATGGGACAAAAGAATTGTTAAAAAAAATTTGGTCACATAACCAAGATGGCCGACATGACCATATATGGTAAAAACCTTAAAAAATCTTCTTGTCAGAAACCGCTCATCAGATTTTCAAAAAATTTCACAGGGATGACCTTTGAAGGCTCTCCTGAAAAAGTTGTTCAAAGAAATTTGATTCGTCAAAAAAACATGGCGGCAGGAGCTCGTTGAACTTTGCATGTTTATTCGTTTTTGCCTATTTTGTGAAAACTTTCAAAAATCTTCCACATTTTTTCTCCGATCCTTTCCAAATTTGCACAGTGTCTTTATATCAATTAGGACATGAACCCTACAAAAAATGAGCATTATTGGTCCATGAAGTACAGAATTACCTCCCCTTGAATTGAGAAAATGGTGTTTATGCAATAAAGTCTAAATTTTACATCCAATTCTTTCCAAACTTGTTTATATATCAGATTAAAGAGAATAAAATTTTCTTTATTATGGTTTTTCTTTCATGAAAATCCATAAAGGATAAGTGTTATTAACCGTTGCTTAATTAATGAACAATGCGAATTATCGGTATTGATTTTTTTCCTGACATGCCGTCCCAGATATTAACCGCTTTCAGCTGTTGACTGTGCATCAATACATCGCCGTGTTATTGACCTGAAAAATTCATATGCAGTCGGCATTAACACAGGTCATCGAGACAAATTACTGATGTGAAAACAAATCGTACATCGTAGAGTATTAAATAAACAATTACATCTGATTAAAGATTAAAGATTGCTGCCGATTTAAATCAATTTGAGTACTTTTTGCGTATATTTGATGCCGAACGGGAAGCTGTGTTTAGACTTAAGTTGAGAAAAATGGCAACGAGATACTTGCCTGTTGGTAGCTAAAGAAACTTCAGCGTACAGTTTATAATGGGTGGCCATTCCCAGCTGTAGTCTACGGGCGGGTAGTGAACTGGTTGAGAAAAGTGGAAGCTTGTGGAAAAGCGGTTTGAGAAGTTTGTAAGAAAACCCTGAATTATCAGTCTTGTGGGAAGAAGGCAGTGCGTCTCCACGCAGAGGGCCCTTATCACATAAAGAATATAAAACCATCAAGACCAACCAGATAGGGTTTTTATTTTTTTAAACTAACACCCCGAATTTGGTCGTATTTTCTGTTGCTAAAGTTTACTGTTTAGGTTGTTTTGCATAAAAAATCGGCAAGATAGATCTAGCAAATTTGCCAATTTTTTTTAATTAATAACATATGATTCATTGATTGTGAGCTTTTAAAACATTTTGACCTTTGAATAAAGCATAAATCAGGAAAAGAATTTTAACAGATATTGAAAATACGATCATATACGCCATTTTTGCTGACTGGGACAGGTCTTTTTTAGTTAAATAAAATGTTTTATTGTCCCCAACATATGAGCCCAGCAGCAAGAAATGTTGTTTTTTTTTTACTTTTTGTAAAACAAATATGCGCAACCTACCGTAATCCAAATTCGCCGACACCTTAATTCGACGATGTTCTATTTGTATCGATTAAATGGATGATTATTGTCTTGGAATCATTTCAAAGTAATACAGCCGAGTTTAAAATTATTATTTTGTGCTATTAAACATTCATTATTTCTTAAATTATTTGCTAAATATTGCTTCATGTAACCGTTACATCGTCAAATTTGGGTCACACCAGGATACAATTATTTAGCATTCAAACAACGATTGGGATAAAAACTAGGGGAACCCATGCTGAAATTTTCAATTTTAACTGTTTAGCAGAAGCCACCATACCCAATTTTCTTAGGTGTATGTGGAGGCTTCTGGCAGCATGATTCTGTGAATATAAATGGTGACATTTGATTCTGCATTAATTAAAAATGTATAATTGACTCTTTTAAAGTATGTGTGAAAAATATAATTTGTAACCACTGTTACAGGTTTTATCTGGTTCTTCAAAAGCAACACCTGCAGTCGAGTCCATGCCAGACAGAGGGTGCATGTGAATGAATTGCCTTTTGAGTTTGGTGTGTTCCTTATCAAATACATGAAGATTTTTAAATATATGTGTATGTTGTTTTTTTAAGAAAATAGAATCACCAGAACAGGTACAGGCACCCTTTAAATGTGTCGAATCCAGGAGCTTCTGGGGGACTCTGGCCCCCTTGTCCCCTGGACCCACCGAGGGCCCTGCGGCCCCCTGGCCCCCAGCTTTAAGTTCAGGATTTTCAAAATATCCAACTTTGATCCCTGCAAATGCTTTGCTATAACTTTGGCTACAGTTTCTAAAATTTGGCTACACAAAATTACATTTGGCTAAAATGTTGGCCACATACATTTTTGGGCAAGAGGAGCCCTGTTTGGATTGTATTTGGGTCATCTGGGGTCAGCAACTAGGCACTAGTTCAAATAATAGAAAAACCTTGTGTAGACTATAGAGGTCACAGTTTTCATCAGATTTTATTGAAATATAGTCAGAATGTTTGTCTTGTTAAAATCTGGATTGGGATTGACTTTGGGTCATCTAGGGTCAAAAACTAGGTCAGATTAAAAAAACAAACTTTTGTAGACAGTAGAGGTCACAGTTTTCATTAAATCTTTATGAAATTTGGCCAGAATATTAATCTTGATGAAATCTGGCTTGGGATTGTATTAGGGTCATCTGGGGTCAAAAACTAGGTCAAATCATAGAAAAATTTTGTGAAGACAATAGAGGTCATAGTTTTCATATGATCTTAATGAAATATGGTCAGAATGTTTATCTTGATAATATCTGATTTTGGATCGTAAATGGGTCATCTGGGGTCAAAAATTAGGTCACCGGGCAAATTCTAGTAAAACCTTGTGTATATGAAAGAGGTCACAGTTTTCATCACGTCTTAATGAAATTTTGTCAGAATGTATTAATTAATAAAATTTGGCTTGGGATTGTATATGGGTCTAATAAAATTAAAGTTCATGAAGCAAGGTTAGTCAGGTGAGCGATTCAGGGCCATCATGGCCCTCTTGTTTGGTTTGTTGTTCATTGTTTCGTAAAATGTTTTCTGAATAGGACCTGACCTCTTTAAAGAAAATAGCCTTCAATACCTAATTACTTTCTTTGTCTGGAAAACTTTATTGCTTTCTTAAAGTGATATCATGGGCATCTAACAGTATATGCTATGTTTATAGGTGTCTATCGCAACCGTTGTTTATTTTTGGTGTTTTCACTGTATATACGCTTATTTTTGTTAATGCAGCATCAACATACTAAAACAATATTCCGGAAAGAGAAAAATAATGCATTCGAATATCAACCGTACATTCGTTTTGACAACTGACGACAGAAATGATTCGATGTACGATGTGAATCAAAATTTAGTTTTAGTGCAGATTCGTTCGAACGACACATGAACAGTAACTCCGATCCTAATAAAAAGACAGCTACGCTCGGCTTAGAGGACTGGGTGAGTAATGTAAAATATCGAATATAATATATATTTTTATAAACAACTGGTGGCAAGATGAATTGCAGATAATTGATCAGTAACCACATTTTAACTAACTCTTTTGACCTGTTAATTCTTTTCAGCTCAATTCAACAGTGAAAAATGCTCTTACTATCACTTAAATGTCAATCGTTATCTTAATTACATTCATGCTACAATTATTATAAGACGTGCATAATCAGTTGTTACTATGAGCCAACAAAAAACCATAAGCCGATTAATGCTAAAACAGACGTTCTCTTCAGATTTATTCAACAAGGTGTCATCGTGTATATATTTTGGTCATACAGAAATTCATTCTGATACACTTAAAGGAATTAAAATCGCCTCATCTTTTTTTTCGCTTAATATTAGGGATCAGACTTTTTTATATTCCAGTTGTGTTGTGTAAAAACGGTTAATCCTATATTTTCAGTTAAGTACAAACGCGGCAGTTTAGTTTTACGCACATTTGTTTTGACTGAAACACCGGTTGCGCAATAAGTGTATGCTTTTTCGGATGTTCGAATAAAAACGGGATGCATATTCACTAAGGGAAGGGTAACAAGAACTAAAGTATTATGAATTTAAGAAAATTTATTAACAATTTTAAGCACCTTAGTTACATAATAAGAATCGAATATAATCCCTACGACCACACACAACTTTTCTGTATCGCGTAATTGTAACAACAAGTATGAATCTCATAACGGAAAAAAACAGTCAATACTTCCTTATAACTGATTTTGTTTGTGTCGCAAGTAAGACTTGTTTAAAACGGATAGCTTTCCTTCAATTTAAGCAATTTATTATTAAATCATCATATGTGACTTACATATCATCAAAATGTAGTTGACGTATACATAAACTATAATCAAAATTGTTATGCACGTTACATGTAATGCTTAAAAATAAATCGGAACACTTCTATAACGTTAATTTTTCGAACAATGGCCTAGGGTATCAACTTTTATGTAGTGCTGTTTGAGATCATTTACTGAATAGAATATCTTATGAATTAATCATCAACGACGCTCTGGCTGCGCATGCAAATAGTTATACTCGTATATTATTCATTTCTGTTCGCTTAATTTATTTCTCTCTGACCAATATAATTAAAAAAACACACATTTACTCTACGGCATTTATAGGCTGGTCAATCGTTAAGCAAAGTATGTGTTCATGTACACACGCTGGTACTGCACGTGCGACCCATTTATAATACACACATTACGTCAGAGAAAACGAATGCAAAGCAATCTAAATCTTTCTACCTAACTATTGTTAAATCTTAATGTTTATTTTTTGTGACACGCTAAAATACTTTAGACACGACATGCCATCACGTGTTGCATAGGGAAATTCGATAAGGCCCATATTCTGGAATGGGAAAACAACAGCCTTTAAAATACAAGTATATAATGGATTCTTAATAAGATATATTCGTCTTAAATTTGACAGAACAATGGCCCGCATTATATCGTGCAAACAGAATCGTATATTTATTTATTTAGTGCATTTTCAATCGTGATGTGTTTGTGCTTGGCATTTATTGTTTTACTGCGAGTTGTATTTTGATTGTAATTCAGAACGAAATAGCCCGGTTACTGTCAATATCTCCACTCCAAATGCGGATGGATATAGAATTGGCCTTGTCCGTCCGTACGTCAGTTCGTCCGCCCGTCTGTCACAAACAAAATGTATGTAGCGGGGGATATCAATTTTAAAAAGTGTATCTGTTTTCTTATTTCTTTTTGATAACACTGGAGCCAATTGGGTAAATTGGGATGAAGTATATGTGTTGGAAGCTATTAAGAGTGAACGTAAGAAAGTATATATTGTTTTATTTTCCAAACAGATTATTGATATCCACGTGATGTTTAATGATATGAAATCAAATTTTAATCATAATTATAAATGGACCTAGAGAATTTCATAATTTTCAAGTTTTCTCACGTGTGTTCTCAGTTTTGTTCTTTAAGGCATATTTGTGACGTTGAAATAGTCGTTTAATTCCAAGCTTAATAAAAATATAACACACGTCACCCTCGATTTTTATTTCATATTAATATCAGCAAAAGATGAATCTAGCAAACATTACGCTATATGTAATACAAAATAATTAAAACTACCGCTCACGTTCTTAAAATGTGTTATGTACATTAGAATATGAGAGTCACTATTGATTTAAAACAAAATACTGATTTCAGTATTTTATTTTACGCTTTCCGGTGGTTTATAGAGAAATATCAGTGAATTAAAACTGATAAATACTCTGTTTCAAACAATTTGAATTATAAGTAAAAATTATCGATAATTTTCACTGTCAACTGTGAAATGACGTCTTTTTTTGACGAAATGACGTCATTATTTCAGTGAAATTCTTTAGTTAAACGCTTTAAAAATGTATATAAACTGTGAAAAGGCATAAAATAAAAAAAAAAGGAATTTGTTGGATTCGGTGGAATATCGATTTTAATTCACTCGTGATCATATAAAATATAATTATATTTTCAGTCGTGGTTGCGCCACTCGTGAAAATATTATTTTCTATGATCACTCGTGAATTAACATCGATAATCCACCGAATCCAACAAATATCCTCTATATAATATTGAAGTGGCGTATTAACAACTAATAGATTATTATCATTTTAAAAACTCATAATAGATCACGAAGTTGATGTAGGTAGTGAATGATAGTTTCACATATACGCCATAATTGCCTAATGAAGTATATGTATTAAAATGCAAACTTATGTGTAATATTTAAACGTTCACATTCAAATGCAATACTTATGTTGGATTATTTTTAAATCGAACACGAACTGTTATAATGAAATTTATTTTTCATATATATTTTCCTAGCAATTCCACTAATATGTAACTATGTATACATACAAAAGGAATGCCGTACATTGGTAAAGTCATGTCATAAACCACAATAGATACTGTTGATATGCCCTTTTAAGTGTATTGTATACGTCTTGTTTCTAATTGAATACTTCTAATAAATCTAATGCTATGATCTCGATACACATCAATTATTATTGGTATTTTCATTATATTCAAATGTACATGTGCATACAACACAGCATTGTTAAAGTCATGTCAAGAATCACACAAATATCGATATGCCCCTTTATATGTATTCAGTTATCTTGTGTTTTGTTTGGTTCCGTATAAACTTATATTTGTTTCATCTTGCTACAGATAATTTGTGTTTTCAATTAAATTTAAACTAACGTTTGCTGCATTAGCATACCTTAAAACTTGGTCATGTCCAGAATTAGAATTCATACCGTCTATATTCTCCTTCAAATGTTTTGTAGAATTCTCATTTTTTGTTGGATGTTGTATTAACCTACTTTTACTGATCTCGCTACAAATTACTTGTGTTTGCATTTAAATTTAAACATATTTTTGCACTGGCATAAGAGATACATGTACCAGTATGTGTTTTGACTTGTACCATGTACATGGTTTTCACTGTGTTTTTAAATTGTATTTTACTACATGCAGTTAAACGGAAGTTGTGTACAAAAGACACTGGTGACATATGTTGTCTTTTTATATGTGTATTAGGTTATAACTCATATAACATTTGGGTAAATTTGGACAAAATCTAGATACAGGAAGGCATGTCCAAAAAAACTTTTATGCATTTTATTGATTTTCATATGTGAAACTATTTTGTTTTTGTGTTTGTTTAACAATTTATTTAAAAACAAATGAATAAATCGATTCATGTTTAAAAATAAATAAATTTGCAGTCAAATAAAATCAGTATTATATATTTTGTTAGAGAGGTTGTTTTTATCAGTTTTCCCATTTATTTACTCCAGTTTTTATGTTTTTACCTTATTGGTGATTTTTTGTTATGCTGAAATAGGCTTGTTGATACAGTGCGAATATTAAATATACTACACTGGTGACCCATGATTTGTATTTTATTTTTCTATCCACATAAAAGGGTTCTGGCTATATTCCAAAATATATAATTCTAGATATAGCAAAATGTTCATTAAAACTGCAGCATACGTCCTTTAAACATGAAAGAATATTTAAACGCATTATTTAATCATTAGTATAGTATAGTGCAATGTGGCTTGCAAAGTAATGATGGATTAAATAGTAAGTTACAATACCTGTTCTGCAGTGTTGCTCAGAGAAAATGTAAACCGTGATTATATATAACGGATATAGTCATGTATAATCAAATACAAACACAACGCTTAAAGAGATATACGCACATGTGTCGCAGAAATTTTACCAAAAAATGCACAAGCATTCATATTGTTTTGGATGATATATTTGTAAATTTTCAATTTGGTGTATTTAACTTACTTAAATGTATTTACTGGATAGACTTGTTATATGTTTTCAAGAAAACATATTTATGCGATATATTACCTGAAGTGTAACATCAACATATTGTATAATTTAGTATACGAATAAACTGATATCTTGGTGCGAACAAAAGGTAATTTAGAGTGATATACACGAGAATCCCAGAGACGCTTGATTATTTGGTATAGCTCTGTCTACGCGAGGCAGAAATGGAATAGTGATCTTATAGTTTTCTATAAGCGTTTCTCTTTGAATGATTTAGCAACGATTGAATTCCTGCACTGATATCTGAGATAACTTTATATAAGTTATTGTATGGCGAACAACTGTATTCACAGTCCGGGACATATCAGAAACAACAGCTCTTAAAATAGTATGGTGTTAGATGGCCATTTTAATGAATTATACAAGCTCATTGTCCATACGTATGCTTGAATTACAGTAATACACGGCTGAGCCGGGCCGGGCAGTGATAATCGGCGATAACAGCCCGAGGGCCGTTTGCGACCTGGGGCCGATTATCACTGCCCTGCCGGGCTCAGTCGTGTATAAACGTCTATTATATATATATCTTACTTTGATTTGTTTATCTTTGTTTTGTTCTTTCTCTAAAATTTATTACAGAACCAGCTTTCCGTACTTGTATTTTCATTCAATTGATTACGCAATTTATGACATATTTCTATGACGTAATTTTTGTGACGAAAAACACCAGTTTTAGCTATTCGAACGTAAAAGGTTTAAATTAAATATTGTTGAAGCATCGAACGAAAACAAAAGCATATTTCGGATTGTGCATTTGTCGTGCATAATTGGAGGCTTTGATACAATTCTTGTTTTCGGAGCGATAACAATAATTTTATCAAAGCCACCAATTATGCACGACAAGTCATTCGATTTTGTAAATCGTGTTTTTGATGACAGTGGTTAGCATTCGCTACAATTGTTTAACAAAGTGTGATTCAAAATAAATATAGATAAACGGATATAATAACAGAAAACGGATTGCACATCGTTGTTATTTTAGTTTAAACTCATTTATTTTAGCTCGATTGCGTCGAAAGCCTTAGGCTTATATAAACGCTCTCGAGTCCGTTTCCTGGGCCTAGAACCAGTACTTGGTGTCTTTGGGGGAGATCTAAAGAACGCTCCCACGGTGGGGATCGAACCCGTGACCTCCCGGTCGCAAGGCGGACACCATATCCATTACACCACGGCGACCTCTATTTGTTATTTTATTATTATAAGCATCGGATTAAAGTTGTCATAGAGGTAAGTGTGTCTTTTACTTTTTAAATATTGCTGTTTGGTGAATCCTTTTAAAGCTCAAATAGAGGCATCAATCTAATTTACAGAAGAGCTTAAGTTCCATTCGATATTTCTATTAACCAAATTGCTTGTCATATAATTGTCATTATAGAATCAAATTATATTCGATTATTTCGTTTAGTTTTGGCTTAGACTGAATAAGGACGCCATTTTGTTCAGTTGAAGCCGCGTGATCGGATTATTTTCTGATATGAAAAATCGCACCGGTTAGGAGGGCCGATATAATTTAAATTGGCCCGCTAGATACGGATAACGGCCCGCTCGCGACGTCATTTTGTTACTATTTATAGTAATATCAGGGCTTTTTCTCCTTCTGTGAGAATGGCCGTTTTTCACACATTTCCAGAAGTTCGCCACTCAAATTTTCACAATTTAATAAAATTCGCGACTCATTTTTTACAGTTTTTAACAGTTCGCGACTCATTTTGTATTTTTTCACACATTTTAACATTTTAACGACTAATTTTGTTCTCACATTTTTTTTTTGGGGGGGGGGGGGGGTGGGGTTGCGAAGACCGCTTCATAACAAAGGAAAACAAGGCCCTGAAAAAATATCTTTATTACTTTACTTTAAATATGCTTAAATATGTCTGGTAAAATATAATCTCATTAAACTTAAAGAAGAAAGCGATAATGTTTTTTTTCTCGGTTCTTGACATGTTCAGCACTTTAGCACAAATCTATTATAAATATTGACATCAAAAATCCATAATGAGTCTCTAGATATATCGATTTAGACCATTTATAAGTGTTAACGGAACACTTTTTGCATCATTTGCTGTGCCCATCTGTTGTTTAATGGAATGTTTATGTTTGCTTAATGCAAATGAAGTGGTAATGAATGAATTGTTTTACCTTAAAGCTAGTCATAGTAGCAACATGTTCGAAGTTTAAAGTGATATTATGGGCATCTAACAGTTTATAGGTGTCTATCGCAACCGTTGGTTATTGTTGGTGTTTTCACTTCATATACACTTATATTTGTTAATGCAGCATCAACATACTAAAACAATATCCCGGAAAGAGAAAAATAATGCATTTGAATATCAACCGTACTTTCGTTTGACAACTGATTACGCATGTACAATGTGAACCTAAATTTAATTTCAGTGCAGATTCGTTTATACGACACCATTTTGTTTTACGGATCATTTCGGCTTACGTAAAATATATAATATAAAATATATTTTTATAAACAACTGGTAGCAAGATGAGTTGAAGATAATTGGTCAGTAACCACATTTTAACTTACTCCTTTGACCTGCTATTTTTTTTATAGCTCAATTCAACAGTGAAAAATTTCCATACTATCACTTTAATATGAATACTATTAAAAGGAATTCGCAGTTGTTCCAGTAAAACCAGTAAAAACACAATGAATGATTATTTGGGCATTTAAATTAAGGCAATTCTGTCATTCTATCTTTAGGTGTATGTGACCTTAGGAACATTATCTTGCACGCCGAAAACATGATACACGTTCGCTATGCTGTGAATCGTATGTCAGCTTTTAAAGTGTCTCTTTTCTAATATAAAAAAATATCACAATATACTAGATCAACACACCCATATTCGTAATGTTTAATTCTTGCCTGTTGCAATTTGAGCTGCCTTAAATTTAGAACCAGTTATATGATAAATAATACGAAAGCATCCAGATCGCGTGTGTGATTATTAAATCAATTAATATAATTGGTTGTAGCACTAAAATGCATATTATGTTATTAATGTGTACATTGGTTTCCTTTGTACTTACAGCCTGTTGTAGACATGAACACAGTCTGGGGGAATTTATGTAATCAAGCACTCGGAAATGCACGGACTGCAATAAACAATACATTATTAAATTGTTTTATCTTTAACTTTGGTTTTAATCAGAAAGATGTTGATCGTGTTTAAGGCATGATATTTTGTTCATTTTTAAACTCAAGTCAATACCAATCTTAACTATGATTCAATAAAGATTTGAAACAGGAGGCAAGATTTGTGCAAAATAAAATATAATTTCTTAGCACACAAACAAAAACCACTCACCAAAAGCCAAGGTGGAGCTAGTGCAAGTTGTATGTGTCTAAATACAATTTGATATATTTGTATTCTATAAATTAATAACCTACAATAATTATATACGTTTGTATCTTTTTAATAACATGTAAAACGATTCAAAATAAAAGATATCATAACTTGTTTGTAAATGTATGGTTGTTTTTTTATGTGGGTGTACTGCATTAATAAGTTGCTGTCATTAGCTTAACTTATATATATCAATTTCATACCGATACAACCTAATTAGAATTTCGATATCTTTTTCCATCAAAGCAATCTTCGATTCTATGGAATATTTTCTATTCTTTTGATAATGATGCATGACCAATCACTTGTGCTCCTCTGTCATCTTATTTGAACAATATTACATGTCCAAATACTCATTACTGTATTATCTTAACATGATGAGATATGAAGATGAATGCTCTCTCTGTTAGAGGTCAAATAATGTTCCTATATTCCTAGTTGAAGAGAAGCACAATGTAGATAAGTTAAATTGTGAGACGTTCACTCTTCTTTCAAACGAGTGTGTTACGGCCATAGCAATATCTCGGTTTGTCTCTGATACATTATTTATACTTGCACATTTTTACTGTGTTTATGTTCGTACAATACAGTTGAGTATCCTGATTTTGCAATGTCTACGTATGACCCTTAAGTAGAAGCCAGGCACTAAAAGGCGTCTTTTGCACTAACCTGAGTCAAGCGCCCATAGTGCTTTTGATGACTTAAAATAAAATCTAATTACTAAATTGTATCAAATAGTAATCATGTTGTATTTCCTTTATCAGTAAAAACATTGTATAAACTACCGATCTCGGGACTCAGAAACATACTTGGACAATGTTTCCAGTTGTAATATAAACTATGATAATAACGTTTTAGATCCAAAGGTTCATACACAAAACGTGTTCTTTCTTTAAACATACCAACATGGTTCTTGTTTCTTTAATATGAATGGTGTACAAGTAAATACCAGTAATGTTGTCATATTAATAATAAACCCTGCACATAATGCATTTTTTATGAAGTAGCACAATCCCGAAAAAAACACATAGCGATTGGGGAGTACAGCCTATAATACGCATATTTTTAATGATAAATACCACATACTTTTTGTGTTATTGTACGAGATAGTAAGTGTCCATGAATGCCACTTAACCCTATCGCATATCTATTGACATGTGTTGCATATAATGTAGCTACTTGACACCAAATATCGTCTAGTGCTGTTCAGACGCGCGTTTCATCCACGACCACTTCCAATACTGTTACATTTTTTGCGAGGATATAATCTGATCGTTTAAAATAAAGCCGTAATGATTCCTATAGTTGGGGATCTGTTGTAATTAACTCCAATTGTTTGTCACAGAGATTGCAATTACATGTATTCACATAACATTTTGCTCTTGTTATCTAAGCGCATAATTTTTTCTGAGTCTAAATCAATTACTGAATTCAACATCAATTTAACTTTTGTTTTTAAATAATAAACGGCCTTCTCTTACATTATACGTTATCACAAAATTCATTATTATATTAGTACAAATGCATAAACAAAATTATTGTTATTTGTACGCATGGGTACATGTATTTTATGTGTATTTATTAGTGCTATATTGTTATTTTAACGATGAGATGTATATTATTAAGTCCGAAATAAACTGTTTTGTTTAATTGAAAACTATATTTATTTGGTTATTTAATTATTTCAGCATAATACATGTCCTCATAATGGGAAATGTACATTAATTGCTTCTTCATTTTTCCCCTTATTATAGGGGTTGTGAATGAATTCTGTAATACACCTACGGATATTGCTACCTATAACATATATACATATAGTGTCCTTATTATAGGGGTTGTAGGACAATGAATACTGTTATACACGTACGGATATTGCTACCTATAACATATATACATATAGTGTAATATCGTTTAAACTTGTTTCATCAGACGTCTATGTGCTTTTAATGATGAACATGCTTTATTTGTTGACAAATAAAATATATATTAAAACAAAAAGCATTTGACTTAAGAGTTTTTTTAATGAAGCGAATAAATTATATGCCATATGCAGATAAAGAACTCGCTACATTGCTCAAGGTAGTAGACATATATTTCACTTTCATTCAGTGCCATTCTTGACACCCTGTTTTATAGTCAAATAGGTATACATATCACGGTCAAGTTATATGACGCCGGTAAATCAACATTATTTAAGACCACTGTTTTATTAGGCAACTTATTTAAAACCAAGACAAATGTTGTTATTGAACTGAAAAATCAATGATAGTTGTAATTAGATAAGTGTTATTGTTGCTCCACACTCTTGTCTTATGCGCGTATAATTCAGTTAATTTCAAGCACGTTTTTTAATTGTCATTCGAAATGCAAATACTTTAAACGTTAATCAATCTTTGCAATATGCCACCAGTATACGTATTTTAGCCGCAATGGTATTTTTGTATTTTTAGGTTTCCGTTAAGTAAATAATTTTTCGTTTATAGCTTTTAGATTGATACTGATTTAACCGCTACATGGTTGACACTAATATTGATTTTACTTGTTAGAACTAATTTATACAATAATAATCACGTGGAATTTAACACATGATTATTATGTAGCATGATATAAGATAATCATATGCACACAAATCAGTGTACAAGTATAAGTTTTCATAGCACCGTTTATGAATACAGTTTTATATGCATTTGAAGGCAATAACTGGAATCTTCACAAGCATGTTTTTCACATAGTTTGGTTTTGTGAGCTTAAAGAATGTCCACAACTCCGATGCTTTTCCTATTGTTGTTACCTTTAGCAGCTGTAACAGTATATTAAATATTCTACTTCAGTTTTCTTAAATTATTCTTTTGGGAAATTTATTAGCGTGGCGTTAAACTTGTTAAAAGGGAATGTTCTAACGTTACATTTCTTATTTATGATTGAAAATGCGTCCATTGCACAATTGCTGACACGTCCAGAAATGCAATGGAGCAAACAAGCGGAGATAATTTTTCTCCTGGAGTTGTCTATTAACTAGTTATATTCAAATCGGCTTCAAATTCCTCATTACATGCATGAAGGGTATACACCGGTTTGATGGCTAGTCTTACCTTACTTTTAGAATAAAAAAGTAAGCAATTGTTATCAAACTTAACTTTTTGTGATTTTTATAAATGGAGCGATCACGCATCGTTGTAGTTTTCATTGTATTAAAATAACTATTCACCAAGTTTTGTTAATTTAACTGATGTTAAATATCAATGTGACAATTAATTTAAAGATGAATTTCGTTTAGGAATTATTTCACGACTTCCCATATTAAATAATGTCAACTAACGTGGCTGTAGAAAAATTCACCAACATTATTCGAAAAGCTGCAGATCCGTTGTTTTCAAAATCTCGTTTTTACAGTAATACACCCACTGACAGATCTATAAAACACGCTGATTGGTTCGATAACGAGTGCGAAATTGCACGCAATCAATACCATGACGCGTTTAGATGTTTTAACTTGATTAAGTCTGATTCAACAAGATTAACGATTAACGTTGTTTAAAAGTAACTACATTATAAACAGTTAATTAACAAAACGAAAAAGAATGCATTTAAACAAAAAGCCATACAAATTGAAAATTTAGAAGGTTGAAAGCCACGAAATTTTGGAAATATTTTAAACAATAAAACGAAACAAAATATAATCGTATTTATATATTAACAAACACGTGAGTCTGTTGAGATTTTTACTACACGACTAAAGAAAATGTACCTAAAATTGGCTGTTGGCAAGGCTCTTGTCCATAACAAATTCGATGTAGATGATAATCGGACAGCAAAAACAAGTTGACATTAAGGTACAGCTTTTCGCAATGTGGTTTATTGAACATATACTTGATATAAACTATGTTTTGACAAAGAACAGTGTGTTTGCCAGCCACAAAACAATCCTTAGGTGTCCTAATGTATCATCATGTTCAGTATGTTTTCATTTTTTGCATCTGTAAAATACTCCAGTCTGGGATAGAAAAGGCTATTGTCGTCTGCGAAGTGTTATCTGCAACAGGATATGACACCAAGGTCGCGTAAATTAGTTTTTTACGCCCAGATAAATATCCAGAACAATGTTACTGCTGGCATATTGTTATTAAATAGGTCGTATGGCATCGTGGTAATTTCTTCCTAAACTGACAAGATATCAGTTACGCCTTTAACGATATTATGCAATGCCACATTCCCTTATAACAATGACCTGAATTAGAAATGATGCTAGGTTTATTGCTATTATAGCGTAATGTCATATTCTGGCAAGGTTGATACAAATCAAGATAAGAGGTCGTTTAGAAGCTGATGTAATTTCCATTTAAAATGGAGTGATTAAACTCGATTTAAACATACTAGTTCATATGTATTTTTGTGTTATTAACACCGACATCAACTAGAATAAATATAAATCGATTTAATGTGATTTCATTTCCCAAAAATAGTGAAATGTTAGGAACGATCTATCTAGCCTAACTGAACAGAAGTGAAAAACAAAAAAGAACGACATTAATCTGAAAAGCATCAACATAATCGAATAACCACACACATGGATCTGGCGTTTTAGGCGCACGTGTCTGTAAATAAGAATATCCGTGGGTTTGATGATATAATGTTCCAATGAATGAAATAATATAAGCATCTAATAATTTCTGCATTATGTTTTTTCTTTGCGAGGGACATACGCGGTCGTTCACGTCTGTGAACTGATTTGTAGACGGAAACCCACCAAATGGACAATGACAGGTTTGCTTTTGCCGATAAGTTGAAATTGGCTGCTAAATTTTCGTGTTGAATTTGATTAAATTGTCAATCATTGCATGTAAATAGTGCAAAACAATATAGTTGTCCAAAACGCGAAGGTAACAGTGGAAATACAAGTCTTAATTTGACGTATGCATCATATTAAAAAAAATGGTTTGTTTGTTTTTTATAAATAAATTTGTTTAAAACATATGAAATTTTAAAATTTGCCTTTTTTCGCATATGTTACCCAGAGGACCAGATATTTGTCATGCTATTGTTTTCCGTTTTTAAACGTATCTCTTTACTGATTTATCTATCAATTAGTTATCTTAACTGTTTGTGATAGGTTTGTACCGCGCTCTTCTTTAGGAACACGATTTGGGTTTTCATCGTATGTGTCATTTGTTATTGCATAATTACAATTAACACTTAAATATATTTATACCGGAGTTTACTTGCGCCTAAGAGGCTCTGTGTATGATTCTTCGTTGGTAGTTAAAAAGTAACGAAGCGACGTTTCGCCATCTAATAAGTATAAACAAACCCAAATACAATACAAATATATTATTCCATATTGATTAAAATTGTTCTGAAATTTTAGCTGATATTTTAGTCTTAAGCTTGTTTTATTTGATGTCACGTTGTCATCTGAATTTTGCAAAGTTACTTGTGTGTGTTGTTAAGCTTAATATGTTACTTTATTTAACCCATTTATGCCCAGTGGACTCTCCCATCCTTCTAAGTTGGATCCACGTATTTCCAAAATTAGGGATGTCTAGTATATTTATTTCTATATTTAGAACAATTCTTACAGAAATTCATTTAAGCAAACAGCGTAGACCCAGATGAGACGCCGCATCATGCGGCGTCTCATCTGGGTCTACGCTGTTTGCAATGTCCTTTTTTCAGGACGCTAGGCATGAATGGGTTTAAAAAACAGTAAAAATATAGGCCTAAGTATTCTACTCATTTGGCGTATGCTTGAATTTCCATAGACTCTTCAACATTATCGTTAATTAACGTGAATGCATTCAAATGAATACCGTTTTCTTAAAGGTGTATTTACATTGAAGTATTATATTAAAAACGTCAGACTTTCACCATACTGTTTATAATAATCTTGAATCTCAACAAATACTCAATCATAAGAGAGACATAGCATAAGCCCCGAGCTTTATTCTCAACTCTGTCATATTGTACTAAGCAACCGTCATGTTGGGCGCTATAGCAATGTCTACCTGGTTTACAAACTTTGTCAAAAGTAGTATTTAGTCTTTTTTTTCTTGTATTTCATCGCCTACATGTGTTTACGGATAACTTACTTAATATTGTTTAAACCAATCCCTAAAACAGTTTATAGTATACGAGGTATGTCAAAATACCATCCTAAAATGTAACATCTTTTTAAATATCGTTATTCATATTCAATTTTAACTAGAGTTAAAAAAAATATTGCCACTTTGAGGGAGACTATGTAATCATTTTGAGTAAAATTATGAAGTCTGACGTATAAATACTATGATTATCAGTGCTGCTGGTTTGAAGTTTCTTTACAAAAGAATTTTGCGCTTTCAGTTGTTCTCAAAAAATGTTATAAAACAGTATTATCAAATCAAAGAACTGACCTTTTTCCAACAAACATCAGCGTATGGCACATTAATTGAAATACATGGCCTTTTAGATATGTTTGTGTGTTATATCCTGTCAACGGTAATCGAAGAAATATTTATTTCGGAAACGATACACCAACTTTGCTCATTTATATTTTCAATGACATAAATAGCCTGACAATTACTTGAGATCAACACCGATTCTTTATCGCACATTTAATAGAAATCGTATATAACATCTAGTTCATGTACAACTGGTTATGTGCCCACGTCTTTAAAGTACTGTAAACCACGACGACGAAGAAAAGAAAAGTTGTAAAATACCGTATTTTTTACAATTATTAGTTTATATTGATTTACATATCACGACTGGTATATTACATTACTTGAAAAAAGTTGTTAAAGTTTTCATATTGTCAGTATATTAAGTAATAAATTGTACTGGGTATGTCTACCAGGTAACTGCCAGTTAACTATAAATAACGCCAGTAGATTGATAATCATCGTCACGGGGTAAACCCAGGAATGCACATTGTGCATGCCCAGTGAATTGAATATATTTTATAAATAAAAATATCATTCTACTTGTGTTATATATAGCGTGTATATCGTTATGTCACTTATTGTCGCGATGTACTTTCCATTTCACATCGCGAAATTTTATTACCGAATATACTGAAAATATGAACTTTTGTCAAGTAATGTAATATACCAGTTGTAATATTTTATTCAATATACACTAATAATTGTAAACAAATACGGTATTTTAGAACTTTTCTTTTTTCGTCATTTCATGGTTGATAGTCTCTTTAAAAAGTTTAAAAACTTCAACTCAGTCAGTGTCAAAAACACGACAATTAATTACTTAACTATTTGCAAGTAAACCGCAGATTATCGCTGCGTTCGCTAGTATGCTAACATATTCAGTAATTGGTGTATATGTTAAATATAGCTTGTATTGTTTTGTCTAGCAGTTTAATGCACTATCCATGTGTTGGCACGAACTAACAAAATTAAGAACATATATTAAATGCGTAGTTTTATTGACATTAAAACAACAATTGTCGACGTATTCCTGCAAAGCATGCTCTTGTGAACAATATGTGTGTTAGTAATATTTTTAGAGAGATTTATTTTTGTCTCCCATGCACAATGTCAGTTACGATTTATAACAGTAGGCTATGTTGTTATGCAATTGTGGTGTTATTTAATGTACTTTAATGTCAGGATACCGACTAATATATAAATTTGCAAAAATAAAGACATTGTGGTCATAAACAATGAAACATACCTCAACAAACGCGAAATAAAAATTCCGAGAAAAACGACGTCAATCTGGCCGATATTAAAAATATAATCGTGTAAGAGCAACATGGGACTTGCTAAGTAGCCGCGAGTGCCTGTAAGTAAGTATATATATATTCATGACTGCGATGATATGATGTTCGAATTAATGAAACATAATAATCATTTTATTAGGTCTGCTTTTTTTGTTTTGACTTAGTGGCTCGGACACTTTTTATTTTCTTTCACGACAAAACATGCTATTCCGATTAAAAGTTACATACATGTTCACCAACAACATGAATTGTAATATATTCCCCGTATTTGCTGCAAATGTTTCTTTGAAAAATGCATTTCGAATTATTGGATTAAATTCAATTACGCACTTAATAAATTTATATTGCTGTATCGAAAGTGCAAGTCTTGTTTAATAACAAACTGTAATGAATAAATTAAATTAATATTTGCCTTGCCTTTTAATATGATAACAATTGTACAAGCATGATGCTGAAGACAAAGGCAAACCACGACTAATCTAAAGACCAATACAAATACATCGCCATTGCAAATATTTAAGCATTAAATATACTTTCAAATATAATGCAGTACATAACGATGCCAAATTTTAATCTTTAAAATAATGTGATGTAAATAAACATGTTGGAATAGCTTGAATATAAACAAAAATCGTGGACAATATGCATATTCAACATTCTTTGAAAATAGCATAATGCATATAATTCAAATTTACACAATCATTAAGAAAAGAGTTATTCGCGTTACAATTTCGTTTACTCACATGCATTCGCAGTTTTCAGTATATAGTTTTCCTGACAATATGAAAATAGCAATTGTATAGCGAATTCTCTGTCATTCGCCGATTCCATTTTAATTATGGTTATTTCTATATAATTTTTTCTAATTTATTCATTGAACACAGCATGTTGCTCAAATATTTTATTGTCCATTTGTATAATAATGATCACGTTATATGTTACACTGCCGTTAAGGTGACTTATAGGCCTATTAGGCCGTGTGTTCTTTAATGCATTGTATATATGTCTGTCAATACCTTGTACGTAAACACATGTCACTATAATAAAAGATTATCTTATCTTATCTTATGGTGATAATAAGATGCAAGTGTAATTGTCACCTACCGGTTTCTCCGGAGGGGAATTATGGTTTGCGCTCTGTGCGTCGGTATGTGAGTATGTCTGTGAGTCTGTCTGTCAGTCTGTCTGTCACATTTTTCTGGATCCTGCGATAACTTTAAAAGTTCTTCATATTTTTCATGAAACTTGAAACATAGTAAGATGACATTATGGAGATTATGCACGTCTTTTCATTGTGTTCCTACGTCAAAAATTCTGGTTGCTTTGGCAACAAATAAAAACAATTTATGACAATGGTGGGGCCGGTGGGGGACATATATCGCTTGGCAATAGTCTTGTTTAAGTATGGAATAATACATGCAACTCACTCCTCAAGCACACAAAAACAACATAAACCGACTATTTAAGGGAGTAGTTAGGAATGGAAGCTTGAAGCGTAACCTGCGTTACGCAAGTTGCTTATTAGAAACATTAATAGCACAGTGCACATCTTAATGTTTAAGTTTATAACCCTTATTAAACGCAGCAGTGAAAACCTTTATTTATTGACCACGTCAGTGCATGCGCTTTACTAGTGCTCTTAACTATAACTTATATGTTCAATATGCTTACGTTTGACCTACCAGATGAAAACACACATTTGGCCTTTTCGTTTTTAGCTAAACGATATTAACGGCAGGTGTACAATATTGTAAACACGCAGAGTTTTAAGTTAATAGTTCCTTGATAGTCAACAGAGCACAAATCGATGCCACTGACGAAATGATAATCTTGATAAATTATGCGGGATCAAGTGTTCTTGCTCCTATATAATCGTCTATGGCTGAAGTCATTTTGTTTCATATCCAATTTCATCCAATTCCCAGAACAGTGGTTAAATAATCTCCGACACGACATATGTTCATTGTATATTGTATTCTAATACATTATTGCAGCATTAGCTCAGAATTTCATACTTCGACATACTAAGCGGTAAACTAATATAAGCATGCCCTATAATTTCCGTTACTTACTTCTTTAAATGTAACGCAGTTAAATGATTCAGTATAGCTCTGTTATCTGAGAAAACTTCAACCGGATTACGTTGTAAACATTTTGGACAACATCCTAATTTGAGTATACACATTGTGTAGAGCGTCCTTAGAATCGTCATTTTGCAAACCTTATCGTCAAAAAGATAACTGAAAAACAATCTTCATGCGTCTTTAAATAAAGTCGTATTAATACTTGTAATCGGTTAATACTTATTTTATTTTACATTTTTATTTACAACATTCAAGTGAATTTTCTGTTTACTTGAAATATCGATGATAACATAACTTTATCGTTAAATTTATCCAAAGAATTGAGTTTTTAAAAATCGATTTGTTACAAGACATCTCAACTTCCTACGAAAACAAGTTAAAATGTAAAGTTATGTGAACACTGAATGAGGAACATTATAAAACGGTTGGATAAAGTACCTCGGCATAAACTCCATAAGAATCATTGATACGTAAAATGAAATACAGTAAAGCTTTAGTTGCCATACGCGTTTGACTTGTGTATGCAATATTAACTGAAATTTGTTTTTCGTCTTACCTGTTGGGGAGTCAGTTAACGTGTAGTTCATAAATTGAGGCAACTGGCTAATATGTTTGAACTGATATTGTGCAGAAACGAATTTCATCTGCGACGTTTTCGAATATTCTTCTATTTGGTCGCGTGGATAGTATCATATCGTTTAAAGTTAAAGTCTCAAAATTATGCTGACAGACGGGTTATCGGTCGTTGTTAGATACCACAGGTGGTTAGCGTGTGGCTATGATATTAATTAGTGAAAACATCATTTTGAATGATAAATAATCATATTATAACGAAAAATTAACTTTTCTGAAAAAAAATATTTCACTATCAAATATATATATAACAAGGTATGCAACTCAAAATCAGCCCAAAACGGGGTGCATCGCTTTGAACAGCAATATCTCCATCAATTTTGCACCGATTTTCACGATTTCGGTCTTATTCAACGCATAAATGAATTTCCTTTCTGGAAATGTATATGTCTTGCAATATTTTTACAAATGCTGGGTCAACTTTTAAGAAATAACACGATACACAACACGTATGACCCAGTTGACAGTGATCATGCTGTCTTTAAGACTGAAATCTTCACGGAGTAAAGGGCAAATTCCCTATAAAGTTCATGTAGTTCGATACCATAATTCAATAAAACGTATGAAAAAACATTATTACCGTTCTTGTCGTTACATTCTGCATCAAGACTAACTGTCCAGCGCCGTTTGAAACCTTTGTTTACATACATTTCAACTAACTGACATTTTAAACATACGAGTGATTTCATTGGTCCAATGCGGAGGTGTGTCTTTACAACTGGAGTTTTCATTCATAAATAATACATGATCACTGTCAACTGGGTCATGCGTGTTGTGTATCGTGTTATTTCTTAAAAGTTGACCCAGCATTTGTAAAAATATTGCAAGACATATACATTTCCAGAAAGGAAATTCATTTATGCGTTGAATAAGACCGAAATCGTGAAAATCGGTGCAAAATTGATGGAGATATTGCTGTTCAAAGCGATGCACCCCGTTTTGGGCTGATTTTGAGTTGCATACCTTGTTATATATATATTTGATAGTGAAATATTTTTTTTCAGAAAAGTTAATTTTTCGTTATAATATGATTATTTATCATTCAAAATGATGTTTTCACTAATTAATAGCATAGCCACACGCTAACCACCTGTGTTAGATACAATAGATTTTCACCGACAAAGCAGAGCTTTCGAAGAAATCGGACTCGAATAGGGCACACTATTTTGTGTATATTTTCGTTTACTACGTAAGTAGCATTGATCTTATGAAGTAATTATAAAAATGAGACTAAAGTATTATTTGATCTTTTGCTTTTTTAAACAGTTTGACACCAGAATTTGTTGTATAACTTCACATGTTAATACCTCAAATAGTTAACCTTGGGCAAAGTGTGCATGTTTGTTTCTAACGTATTGGTTTAAATCGATATGTTTTAACTTTAACCTTAACGTATGTTTACTTTTTATAATTTTATGACAGAATCTATCAGCATTAACTGTTTTTTGATTGTAAATCAAATACCACAACAAGCAATCAGATATCAGATTGAAAAACGTAGACGCAAACTTAAAAAAAACAAAAACAAAATCTTTACAGATAAAAACCAACAGCAAGTAATCGTTATCGAAATATCGCACCATATTTTGCATAAACAAATTCAGGAATTTCATTATTTTGCAAACGTTCGGCATATTTAAGATACAAATATTCGTAATAGTAATAGAACAAGGAAAACAATTCATATCATATGAGACACGTCCGTGTGTTTGTACTAATTAATGTCGATTGTTTTAATATTTTTTGCAATAAATTCTGTAAAATTGATATATATCGAGCCCATAACATAGTGTAGCTGTTTGCTGCTTGTCAATACGTTAATACATAGTAATACATAGCGCCAAGGAATTATTAGTTAAGAAACAGGTAGCTTTGAACTGTTTCCACTAAATGCATTTGTCTTTTGATCTTCTTCTCAGTGCAGCTGTTCAATGCAACGAAGTATTTATGAATTTCTTTTGCATTGACCTTTTCAAGGTGGTAATCCTAGTTGTGTCCGTGTTAGTGGATTTTTTACACACATGTGTGACTTGTCTAGTGCATATGTCGCGTAACATAGTTTGGCCAAAGGTTCCATGCCATAAATAAAATATCGAATTGTTTAATGTTGGTTTGCTGTCTTGCTGGTAATGGAGCAGTTCCACTAAACAGTAGATTTGACTTGTGCTACCTTTTGTGATTAAATTTAAAAGTATTAAATTCAAGAGTCGGAAATAAAAATCTTGAGTAAAAAACAAATTAATTTGAAGAAGAAAACAAAGACAATAAATATACCGCACCATGTCTCAAACCAAAGACCTAATTACTGAAAGGCTAGCACCTTAACAACTCGACCATCAACGTAGCTACAGAGTGTGCTATTATGTAAAGTGTATATAGGTTATCAGCGTTATGTCACTCATTATAATGAAGATAACATAACTCTCAAAATTATTCATTCGTTGCGATTATTTGAAGCTTTATAAGTTTCATCGATTTAATAGGAGTATAATTTGTAAACGAAAATGTATGATCAGTATTACTTAATGTTATAATGTTTTTTTTGCAGACTAATACGCATTGTTCATTTTTTTTCATCCTTTGACAAACAGTTGGAAAATTGTCATTATGACAAAGTGAGAACAAGTCCCTTTAACTGCACATACATCCGTTAAATACAGTTTGATTCTGAGACCATATTAAACGTAAAAATACGTAAAAATACAAAATGAGTTAAGCTTAGTTTTCATTAAGGACGTTTGCCCCTTTAAAGACAGATGCACACTTATACATTTTAGCCATTCGATACAGGATAAATGTCGAAATGAATATAATAGTTGTGTTTGTTTTACGTTTATTAAAATGATATAGTTATAACGTATTTACAGAATAACATAAACATTCATATTGCCAAACTATATTGGAACTGTATTGGAATTTTTTGCGTACACTGCAGATCGTTTCATCTTATGACACATACAATAAATGTAATAAAGTCACGGTTCTTTCAAGCGGTCGCAATAATATCTATGATTTATGGATAGTGCTTGTGTGAAGTGATTACATGTGTCATTGAATTCACACTTTGTAAGGTAATATTATATGTTGATATGAACTTTTAAATTTGAAAATGTTGTCATTATTATTTATTGGTATTGGTTTATTTTATACACTGTTCATTCTCATTGATCACTAGTTAAAGTGTCTAACGCTAACTTATACGCCACGTTACATGCTATTTGTCTAAGATTTAGTGAAATGGTGCATAGTCAAATTTTAATTAAAGCATTTCCTTGCTGTTTTCCAAATGACAAATCTATTAACCAACATCATTGTTCTTTGACCATGCTTACATAATGCTTTATGAAGAAGAATGTTTCTTTTTTCATGACAGATAGTGGAAAGCCGATTAATATGTATTCCTATGTTCACCAACAACATTTGTTGTTATATATTCCTTTAAGTTTCTTCAAATACTTCGCGAGTTATGCATTTTCAACAAATATTTAACATTTAATTAATCATCAACATTTGTATTGACCTTTACAATATTGAAATTATAGTTTAATATTATAATGTTATGCGACATTCTGTTCCAAATAAAAATGATTCATGAATTCAAATATTTTAAACGAAATTTATTAATTGATATCATTATATAATGCAGCAAATATACAGCATATATTATATAATTAATCAATTATTATTATACATTATTATTGTTCTTATGTTGAATACCAAGATAGTGAATGCAAGCTTGTGATAATATGTTCTTAAAACATTATTTGAAAGTGAAAATATGCTACAACATCAAAGATTTATCATAAAATATATCGCTCCTACATTTTGTAATGACTATACAGCCTCACTCTTATTTCACTGTAATGCTTTTGCAATTTGCACAATGAAAGGGACCTTTTTACGTTTTTTCACGTTTTGGAAAATTTACAAAATAAAACAAATGTTTCAGATTCGCAAATTTTCGTTATTATTATGATATATGTGAGAAAACAGTAATAGTGAACATTTACCATACTCAAACATATCCATTACATGCATCTTTTAACGATTTAAAAACCTGAAAATTATAAAGCGTTGCGACACAAAACGATTACATATAACGGGCCTTCAAATTACTACTCACATTGTTCTGTATGTCCCAAGTAAACATAAGCCAATATCAAATTAACCTATGTGGAAATAAAAATACAATTTACAATAATTGATTAGTGATGCTTTTATGTTACTAAATTTAGAATTTGCAATTTTGCGAGTAAATTGATCTTTCACAGATGGGTTGCCAATTCCTTGTAAAGAACTAGTGATGCCGTGTCATTGACATCATTTCGCCATTTTGAAATACATAAACGTGTAGTCGTTTGCGAAGCATGACAATAAAACTGTTAACACTAACAGATTTCGGATATATCCACACGTCATATTGTTGCTTAAAAGCATATATTGCGGCTGATGAAATAAAAGTTCACTAATATACGGTTTAAAGAAAGCCGCCCATATTTAGATCACGGTGCTCACGCCAGCGATTATTTCAGCGTTTCCACCGAAACAGAAGACAAGTAATTTAGCGCATTGTTTGTTTAAGATAAGCCAAATTTATCACCTCAAATCACGTTACATTCCCGGCATGTTTGGACAACGCAGCCAATATAGAGATAGCAAGAAAAGGCACTGCATACAGAAAAGCTATAGATTCAAGGCAAACTATATACATTATTTTTATTTATATGGATTTTACTGATAAAGTAGTTTGAATGTAGTTTTATCCGTATATCAAATCAAGTAAAGAGAGTTTCATTGAATAACACGATAAAACGGGGCATAACAGATGGCTTATTCATTAAGTAACAGTTGCATCGTGTTGCATATAGAACTTTACAATTTTTACTCAGCGTAATTAAAATATAACGTAGGTTATGATGAAATAGATGAATACATAATAATTTTGTTAAATCACAAATTAATAGTCATGACTTACAGCAATACTAAGTTATATTTTTTATCATACAAATTATTTAAACATAAATGTATTTCAAAAGCATATACATGAGTTAATATATAATATAAATGTGGTATTTTTACCAAATTAATTTGCACATTTTACAACCGTTATACGATTGCACAATATATATACAAACATTGAATTTTGCAACGGATGACTCGTCATGAGATATTATAATGAAAATATATACATTTTATATATAAGTAAATCGTTGTAACGTTTCAATCGCTTATACACATACATCTTGATCATGTTACATTCTCAGCAAGCTGACAGCGTATGTAGACTGCTTTTATTGATTGAAAAAAAAAACACTGTAAATCGTGATATATCATAACTTATTTAGAAAACAGTCAGATCACGCATGATCTGAGCATAAGCCAGACAGATTTGGTACAAGTAATTACCTGGAAAACGATTTAAGTGCGATTATATTAAACTCTATTTTAGGGCTTTGCTTTCAACAACAATCATTAATCATAATACATGTGATAATAAGATTTCTTAATGAATCTTTCGGACACAACGCTTTATATATTAATGATTTCAGTGTGTGAACTTCATACTGTTCAGCCAATAAGTCTGCAAAACAATATTGATCTATTGTGTATGTTATACCGCGTGTTTTCAATATTCATAACATGTCGTGGTAGGTTTTGAAGCACATAAGGTGTCCGCCTTACTACCTTTCCGATCGGTCGTTCGTTTCCATTTCATATAAAATATATTATTATTGTTGAATAAAAATAGTATAGGCGAACATATCTAAGAAAATTACACCTCAGAGATATTGGTCCTTCTATATCTATATGGCCGGTTTCAGTCTGTAAAATGCGATAGAGAAACCTAAGAGTATATGGACCGGTCACTATTTTTTGTATATGGACTGTTTGGGGTTACACACCACTACATTTGCACTGTTTTACTGTAAAATGACGTCATTTTTAATGAAATGACGTCATTATTCCTTCGAAATTCTTCAGTTTATCTCTTTTAAACCATAAACAATCGTACAACACTGTACAATTGTAAAGGGGAAACTCTTCGGTGTAATATAATAAATAGTAAACTCCACTTCGGTCCCAATGGCATTACAGTGACCAGCCAGGCAGCCACAAACCGTATATGGACCGAAGCCGTATGGCATTATAGTGACCAGCCAGGCAGCCACAAACTGTTTGTGGCTGCCTGGCTGGTCACTAATATGATTATAGGTGCTACCTAATTTACGGGCAAAAGGTTTTTAAGTTTTTTTGATAACCATGTATTTTTAATAAATATATGGACATGATTGTGTTCAAAATATTATAATTGTTGCAATAATTAAGTAATGCATCCGAAAAAATCAATCTTAAAACGAGTTACAAGTTCCAAGCTAACAGATCTAGCATCTGATATTTTTTTTGTATACTAGCCATAGGAATTTATAGCTGGTTTGGTGTCTGTGGTATAGTGGATGGAGTGTCTGCTAACTGGCTTAGTCACTGGGAAAGGGAGGTCTCTGTATTGATCCCTTAAGTTATCGACCGATAACTCATATTGTGCGTATTTGGTATAAATTATAATAATAATATAATTTAATAAATACGCACAATATCTATGAGTTAGCGGTCGATAGTCGCATAATTCGGTATAAATAATAATAATGTTCAATGTCAAATATCTCTAAATGCAACAGACGTAAGGTGTCTTCTGATTGGCTAACACTCAAGGGTCGGTGAAAATATTACGTCGAAGTACATTACTCTTTCTACCTAGTAGGTCTTGTAGACTTTCGACGTCATGGTACGTCATATAGAAACTAAGTACTGGTCCTATCCAGGAAACAGTTTGTTTCATCAAATGTCTCAATTCAACTTGACAGCTTGCTAAAGCAGTTGCATTTAGCATACAGTACACTGATTTAACATAATCAAATTCATGTGATGTGTCAAATCAATTTTGATTGACAAATTTGACAGGATTTTTTTTAATCCAATAAGTTTTAGACTGTCAAATCACACACTACGTATTGAAAGCCATACCTGGAGCTTTCGTCTGTATATCACTGACTTCATCAGAAGAATGATTTCTACTGTTGGGAAACGTTTACACCACTAATTGTCTTCTTATTTATTATCAATGTATAATTATGTGTAACAGAATAACAACATACTTGTTTTGCAATTAAAATATTTAATAAATACAGGTATCTTGCGCAGGTTTCTAAATTTCTTTCGCAAACTATTGTTGAATAGTTTAAATATTGTCGCCACTAAAAAACTAGCCATTTTGTAGCAATTCTAAAATCACAGTCTAAACTGCATACACTTAGCTCAATAGTTACAATTTGAATGTAAATATTAGAATGCATCATGTTATATCATCCATATTTTTTAATTTAAACATTCAAATAACACATAACACAGTACATATATAAAAAGGTATGTGGTATTGTGTGGAGATACAAAACACTTCACATCATTTATTTGCACATAAAATAATAGTTACAAAATAAGTAAAACTAAAACACTGTCATCAACCTACATTTAAAAAATATGTATGTATATGAAATTACAAAGTGGTGTTATTGTATTACCTTTTACAAAATAACATTGCTGGTTTTGTACTAGCCATAAAACATGTATCATGGATTAACAAGTAACAACCAATTTATTAATTACACAATAGAACGAAAATCATACTAATTGCATTATGCATTTACTAAACAAGCTATTTGCTACTGTTTAGAATTACACTATCTTACTAAAAATGATCACTGGTACTTAGTGCTTTTACATACTTGTGGTAAGTTTTTGTATTACTAGTTTGACAATTATCGGCAGACACTTGTCGATATACAGACACAATTTGCATGGGAACTTTCATATTTTTTCAGCATAATTGCCTTCAAATTGTTAATTTAACAACCCTTTGACATTGTTTGCAAATCTGATTTTATTATACCATAGCTGATTTTTGTTTATAGATAGACATATATAGACTTTTCAAAGTTCTATAAAAGTTCACACATGTTCCATCCAAGTAAACAAACAGAACCAATAAAGATCACCATAAATAATAACTGTGTGTATAGCTTGGAAATTTTGATAGTTCAGGAATCCCTCCTTTGTCGATTTTTGTAAACCAAAACTGTCAGTTTTGCTGGATAGAATGACTTGTATGATGTCCAGCTCTTGCCTTGGCAGAACAGCTTCTAAAAACGGAAAACCAACCAATATCTTTAAATTTGATCAATAATGCAGACAATTTATAAATGTCTTGTTTTTTGTTGATTTCGAATCTTGAAGATTTTTTTACGTAAGATTGTGGTACGAAAATCCAAAGGTATCGGATTTTGTGGTTTTAGGCCTAAACTAATTATAGTAATATGTAACCTTTCGGGATATCGGTAAAGTGTGAGCAGACGAGGTGTAAATACGTTAAAAATTAAAGCTAAAAGACTAAAAAGTTAGATTGGAATATCTTTAAATTTTGTGAATAAATGTGTTTCTGGTGGATAACAACGACAACTTACCAGAATATTGCTCATGATCACACATAAAACTTCTTTCTGAAAGCGAATGGAAAATGCGTCACAAATTCTGACAAATAAACAGTAGGGTGTCGTTATTGAAATACCGCGAGAATACTGGAAGAATAGAGATGCCAACTATAATGTTTAAAAGAAATATTTTTTTACAAGCGTTTGTGATTTGTCAGGATAATAATAACAATAAGATATCGAAAAGACCAAAGCAAATAAATTCGACAGAAATCTGAGATTCGGCAATATATTAAAGACGGGTTATGTTCACCTAAATTGTGTTTGGTAAAGACTGTCACTTTATGTAGTGAACCAGTCTTCGGCTTATACCCACTGAAGAAGAGCATTCAGGGGAGATAATTGAGTAATGACTAAATTCTGGAACGTTTGCGAAGAAAAACAAATAATGCGAGAATATTTAGTGCGATCCGCTACACAATTATGATGTCATTGATATAACTTTTCCTGAGGTATGTATTTACATGTGATTTAGCATATGTCAAAGTATTTTTGATTTGTTTAAGTTCAAAAATAGCATCGCGAAAATATATGTCGCGTGGCAAATTTTTTTGAGACGTATCCATATGTGGTATTCTTATGTAATTTTATGTCTAAATTCCCATATGTATGAACGGTCAACGCCCGCTTCGCGGGCTTTTGCCCGTATAATGCCATAGGGACCTCAGTGGGGTTTACTATTTCTTAATTATTCAATGAAACGCGCACGTTTGAAATATCAGCCGACAACAATAACATAAGTAACTATATTTATATTTATATATAAATATATGTACTAGACTGCTTTCACTTGAAAATAGGAAACATATCAGTGCTTCATAGACATTGTGACAAAATATGCACTTTTTCTAAACAATTAATTAATTAAATGTTCTTGAGACAAACCCCAACAAAAATCAATCGACGAAGTTCAAGCGTTCCTTTTTGGTGCATTGTAGATGTTTTTTATGATGCCCATTTACAATTCCACTGGCTACACCAGTACATCAAGTGGCACCATTACAAAAACTCATCAAGTGCGTACATTACATAGTTGGAACAATGATTGAATTCGTCGTGCAAAGCAAAAACAAATTTAATAGGGTAAGCTTCAGCTTTATTTCTTGTGGTTTCTTCTAAGTAGATTTTCAACATCTAATGCAAATACAAAAAACACTATGACAAATTCAAGACAACCATCGAAACCTAAATCATAACGGTTATAATATATTAATTCATGCAAAAGCTATAAAAACATCAATACTTCAATCATAACGCGTATTAAAGATTAATTTAAAAAAAAATTCTAGATGACACTTTTATAAGAACATATTATTATAAAGGCTTATTTCAAACAAATTCTAGACAGCACCGAAGAAGTGTTCATACTGCTAGTAAACGATTCATATATAAAACACAAAGACAGGGCGACAATTGAATCAAATGTGTAAACATGTTCAAATGTGACTGTGTTTTCGATTGATTGTCGAATTGAAAAACATATTCGTAAAACATCAGAATAATTTAAAACATGGATAAAGCGTTTTTTGTACAAATAGCATCACTAATAGTTGTTGAAGTACGGTGAAACACGAATGCAAAATTATGATACTGCCCTCCATAACGTATGTTATTACTTTTTAAAATCATATCACTTCTTTTCATAAGACGTCTATTTTCAATTATTATTCCTGTTTTGTCTTGTTTTAATGTGCTTTTCTGTGTATACAGAGAAACGCTTTTTGAATACAAATATTTTGTTCTTCAGTGATGTTAAATGTTATACATAATAAGTAAGGTTTTATGTCATACAAAGATACACAAATGTTCCATGTTCATCTTTAAATCAATGACAATGTCAATACGTCTAGCTAGAGGTAAGTTTAAAAAAAATATCCACTTGATACATGGTGATTATTTTAGTACGTTTAGTGTTTTTTTTTGTATAAAATAATTAATATAAATTATGTCGTTCATTAATACAGCTATTTAAAGGCCCTATAAAGGTGACGATCCGTAATTATTTAACGATTTTTTTTCATATTTTATTTATAAAGGTTATCAAAAAAACAATATATATGCTATTGGACATTACCATAAAAAAAAGAGCAACACAACTTGTTTTGAACTCAAAATACAGTGTCCTCCAAGTGAATTGTGTTTACAAACAATCAGTTTATTTACATCGCTGTTTCCTCGGGAAAGTGAAAGTGATTCGGGTCGACAAAAATATATCGTTGATTTTCAACGTTTTCCGATATCACTCACAAAGTAGGTCTCTTCTAAATGGTTAAAACGTTGGTAGTGATCTAATAAGTTACTTTCTGCTGGTAAAATGTTGTTTAAAATAGAATTAAAATTGAATTTTCTTTCGGCTATTTTTAGCATACGTCACCGCTTTGAGGCTACACATCACATTAGTTGCAAAATGGTTAACATTTCTTCTAATTATGAAACGGGTATATCTTCCATAATTCTTGACAACGTTGCACCTAAGCTGTGCTATTATCATTTTTCATGCAAGCGTAACTGAAATCCGGTAAAAATTAGACCAGTATTTATGCATAATAATTGGATTTGTCACCTTTATAGGGCCTTTAAAATGTTTTCAAAATGTATAACCGTGATTTCCAAGTGTTTTACCATGTTTTGTTTTTGTTAGCAGAACTAAATTTCACAATTCATGTGTTGTACCTATTGCTGTTATCTTAAACAGCTGATATTATACATGAACATTTCACCTTGTAAGATGCATTCAAAGTTAATAACCACGATTTTCAAATGTGTTTTGTATGTGTTTTTTTTAGCAGAACTCACTTTCACAATTCAGTTGTTTTACCTATTGTTTTTATCTTTAACAGCTATTATTATAAATCAACCGTTTTCCTTATATTATAAACGCGTGTTCTAAATTGCTACCGTTGGGAAAATAATTAGCACGGTTTGATGTTGTTTTAAACGTGAGTTCAAACGTGAATCGCCCTATTTATAATTGAGGAAGCGAGCATGGTAAAAGTGCCGCCACGTACAGAACATGCATAGGACAAAACCAGCGGGGAACGATTTCTCTCCTGGTATTGTTTCTAGAGCTTTCCTTTTTCTACTTGTATTGTATATATGTCCTCGTGGGCTTAAATGCCTTACAGGATTGAAATAAACTGTCCGTCTGTCATGTTGAAATCGGTTAAACAATCATCAATCCATTGTTTTTGGGGTATGCATGGGCTTAAAGGCTTTACTTCACTAACTATTACACCCATTAACAAGAAAACATGCATATGTGCCATACATATAGGTAAGAAGTATTAGTAAATAATAAAATTGCTTATTTTGTTTTCTTGTTTGAAATATTAACTTATTTCGTCGACTATCGTGTGCGCTATGTAATCCAAAAGACAATCAAAGTTTGTTTTTATCCGATGTGTCATACATACATTATAGCTCTTCTGCTAACAGCCTGTCAACGTCGAAATATTACAATAATACTTAACTTGGTTTTTGTCTATTTGTGTGCGTAATGTGCATTAATAATAATCTCAAAGTAAACATATAATTTGAAAATTTGCGCTCAATTACCTCACAATAAGGCAAGTGTTTTGATTTATTTTCCATGATGATCACTCGACAGACTCTAAGCATGTGTTTAACACATGGCCTAAAGGAGCAATCAAGTAATTAAATGTCAATAATTGGATGTAAATTAAAATAAAACGCATACAGATAACGGTTTATAGGTTTTGCGGATTAGTGGAGCTAATCATGATCATGAACGTTGCTGTCTTCAGTGTAATTGTTTTAAATTGAATTTATTGCATATGTATAATGGTGATGATTTTTTTTGTTCCGTTGTTTATTGTTTCAGAACTAGTTTCTGAATAGGACCTGACCTCTTTTAAGAAAACAGCCTTCATTACCTGATAACAGTCTTTGTCTGGAATACTTAATTGCTTGCGTAATGTCAATCGTTATCCTAATTACATCTATGCTACTATTATTATAAGACGTGCATAATCAGTTGTTAATATAACATAACAAAACGCCATAATCCGATTAAGGCTGAAACAGATGCTCACATCAGTTAGTCATTTAGGCATGGGCAGTACCAAGGTGGCATTGTGTATATCTCTTGGTCATACAGAAATGCACTCCAATCCACTTAAACCTTGCCCCATTGTTTTTTCGCTTATTATTGAGGGTCAGACGTTTTCAATAACTTTTCATATTCCAGTGTTGTTGTTTACAAACAGTTGATCCTATCATGTCAGTTAAGATATAAGAAGATTTAAATGTACTTTTTAATGTGGCTTTCAATGCAAAGATCGATTTAATATAAATTACAATTCATTGTCTGCAGTGTTGCTCAGAGAAAATGTAAACCGTGATTATATATAACGGAAATAACCATGTATAATCAAATACAAACATCACGCTCAAGATTTATACGCACATGTGTCGCATTGGTGTAATTCAACCAAAACTTCAGTAGCATTCATATTGTTTGGGATGATATATTTGTAAATTGTCAATGTGGTGTTTTTAACTTACTTAAATGTATTTACTACATTGATTTGGTATATGTCTCCAAGAAAACATATTTGTGGGATATATTACTTGAAGTTTTACATCAACATATTTTATAATTAAGTAAACGAAGAAACTCATATCTTGGTGCGAACAAAAGGTAGTTTAGATAGATGAACATGAGAACCCAAAGAGACGCTTGAATATTGATATAGCTCTGTCTACGCGAGGCCGAAATGGAATAGTGATCGAATAGTTTTCTATTAGCGTTCCTCTTTGAATGATTAAGCAAAGATTGAGTTCCTGAACTGATATCTAACATTGCTTTGTATAAGTTATTTTAAGGCAAGCAACTATATTCACAGTCCGGAACATATCAGAAACAATAGATCTTGTAATATTTTAGTGTAAGATGACCACTATTATGTTTCATACAAGCTAAGTGTCAATACGTATGCTTTAATTATAGTGTACACAGTGCAGTGTATAGCGTAAACAATGAGGTATACTATGGTATGTTACTCTGCGAAAGTTACATATGTTTTAAGTAAAACGATTCTACTAAATATGGTCCAGCAGTGTATATGAAGCCTGGTCCACGAAGTAGTTTGAGTATAGCATGATATGTAAAAGCTAATGCAAATTTAACGAAAACAAAAACAACATTTAGCTGTGCTCCGTTACAATTCGGCACTACTATTCGTATTGTTTATTGGTTTAATGATCCTCGGCAATTGTATTGCATGTCAAAGTTACAATAACATATATATGCATGCAATTATAAGACACGGGGCATTTAATACATACGAATGTAATTTAGACAATAACACACGGCAGAGCTGGGCCAGACGTCTAAAATCGGCCCTAGTCACATAATGGCCATCGGGCCGTTATGTCGGCAGCGAGCCGATTGTCGTTCATATCACATATCATACTATTTTGGTCCTTCACTAAACTTTATACCGAACTAGCTTTCCGTACTTTTATATTCATTAATTGATTACGCAATTGTTGACGTATTTCATGTGACGAAATGTCAATGACGAACTAGCTAGACTCTGTGGATTTTAGGACAACATTTCGGACAAAGAGGGTTTTTATGTAAAAGTATATTGTTTAAGCATCGATTCCAATACGTATTTCGTATTTTGTGTTCCATGCATATTTGGGAGCTTTGGTAGAAATAAAATTATTGTAATCGCCTCCTCATTCATTAATCGTTTTTTTTTGGTGACAGTGTTTAGCATTTGATACAATCGTTCAAAAAGTGTGATTTCAAATCAATAAAGATAAACGGATGGAACAAATACAGAAAATGAAATTATAAATCATTTAAAGTTTATTACTATAAGAACCGGATTTAAGTTGTCATCGAGGTAAGTGTGTCTTCAAGTATAACTTTGGCTGTTTGACAAATCTTGTTAAAACACAAATAGATGCATCAATTTTATTTAATGTACAGATTAGTTTCAGTTTCGATTGATATTTGTATTATCCAAATTGTGCGCTACATGTCATCATAATTATGTTCGATTCTTTCGTTGGGTTGTGGCAGAAAAAAAACACCAGGAAAAAACGCCCCGAATACATATCTTTATCAATTTTCTTATGCTTAAATATGTATGGTTAACAATAATCTCATTAAACTGGAAGAAAAAAGCGATAATGTTTTTTCTTGGTTGTTTACATGTTCAGCACTTAAGACAAGAACTATTCTAAATATCGATATCAACAATGCATAATGAGTCTCTAGATATATCGATTAAGACCATTCATACGAGTTAACGGGACAATTTTTGCATCCTTTGCTGTTATCATCTGTTGTTAAATGAAATGTTTATGTTTGCTTAATGTAAATAAAGTGGTTATGAATGAATTGTTTTACCTTAAAGCTAGTTATAGTAGCAACGTGTTCGAAGTTAAATGTGTATAATATTAAAAGGAATTTGCCTTTGTTCCATTAAAACCAGAAAAAAAACACAATTAGTGATTATCGGGGCAATTAAATTTAGGCGATTATGTCGGTCAATTTTCAGGTGTATGTAACCTTAGGAACATTATCTTGCACGCCGAGAACCTGATTATACGAGGTTAGATACACTTTCTCTATGCTGTGAATCGTATGTCGGCTTTTAAAGTGTCTCTTTTATAATGTACAAAACACCACACGTTATTGGATCAACAAACCGATATCGCCTAAAAAATATTCGTAATGTTTTGTTCGTGCCTGTCGCAATTTGAGCTGCGTTAAATTTAGAACTAGTTATATGGTGAATAATACGAAAGAATCCAGATTGCGTGTGTGATTATTAAATCAATTAATTTAATTGTTGTAGCACTAAAATGCCGATTATGTTATTAATGTGTACATTTATTTCCTTTGTACGTACACCCAGTTGTAGACAGGAACATAGTCTGGTGAAATTTATATAATCAAGCATTCGGAAATGCACGAACTGTAATAAACAAAAAAATATTACATTGTTTTTGCTTTAACTTTGGTTTTAATCAGAAAGATGTTGATAGTGTTGTAGGCATAATATTTTGTTAATTCTAAAACTAAAGTCAATACCAATCTTAACTATGAATCAATAAAGAGTTGATGCAGGAGGCAAACTTTGTGCACAATAAAAGATAATTGCTTAGCACAAAAACCAGAACCACTCACCAAAAGCCGAGGTGGAGCTAGTGCAAGTTGTATTTGTCGCGATAAAATTTGATATCTTTTTACTCTATACAATAATAAGCTACTATAATTTTATACGTTTCTATCTTTTTAATAACATGTTAAACTATTCAAAATAAAATATATCACAACTGTGTGTAAATGTATAGTTGTTTTAACCCATTCATGCCTAGCGTCCTGAAAAAAGGACATTGCAAACAGCGTAGACCCAGATGAGACGCCGCATAATGCGGCGTCTCATCTGGGTCTGCGCTGTTTGCTTAAAGAAATTTCTGTAAGAAATATTCTAAATATAGAAATAAATATACCAGACACCCCTAATTTTGGAAATAAATTGATCCAATTTTGAAGGATGGGAGAGTCCACTGGGCATAAATGGGTAAAATATGGATGTAGTATACTAAGGAGATGCTGTCATTAGCGTAAGAAATATATATCAATTTCATATCGATATAACCTTATAAGAATTCCGATATATATGTTTACAACAAAGCAATCTTCGATGCTACGGAATATTATCAATTCTTTTGATACATGATGTATGATCAATCACTTGTGCTTCTCTGTCTTATTTGAACAATAAGACATTTCCAAATACTCATTTCTTTATTTTACTCCGTATATAGTTGTTTTATCTACTTCTGACACGACATATAGCCTTTGCAAATGGTTGTCTGATATATCTTAACCTGATGAGATATGAAGATGAATGCTCTCTCTGTTAGTGGCCAAATAATGTTCCTCTATTCCTAGTTGAAGAGAAGCACAATGTAGATCGTTTTAATTGTGGGACGTCCATTCTTCTTTCAAACGATTGTTTTAAGGTCATATCAATATTTCAGTTTGTCTCTGATACATTATTTATACTTGCTTCTTTTTATTGTGTTTATGTTCGTACAATACAGTTGAGTTTACATAATTTCCTATGCCCACGTATTACCCTTTAGGAGTAGACAGACACTAAAGGTGTCGTTTGCACTAACCAGAGTCAAGCGCCCCTTATGCTTTTCATGACTTAAAACATAATCTAATTAATTAATTTGTATCAGATAGTAATAATGTTGTATTTTCTTTATCAGTAAATTCATTGTATAAACGACAGATCTCGGGACACAGAAACATACCCTGGCAATGTATCCAGTTCTAATATACACTTGGATAATAACGTTTTAGATTCAAAAATTCAATGTGTTCTCTGTTTATACATACTTAACTGGTTATTGTTTCTTTAATATGTATGGTGTACAAGTAAATTCTATTAATTTTTTCATATTAACAATACATCCTGCACATAATGCATATTTTTATGAAGTAGCTCAATCCCAAAAAAAATCACATATCGACTAAGGAAAACAGCCTATAATACGGATATTGTTTTTAATGATAAATACCATATACTTTGTTGTGTTATTGTACGTGATTGTAACTGACCATGAATGCCACTTTACCCGATCGCGAATCTATTCACATGTATTGCATATAATGAAGCTACTACACAAGTTGTGTCTTGTGCGTTTAAGACGCGTATTTAATCCACGACCACTTCCAATACTGTTCCATTTTTTGGCAAAGATATAATATCGTCGTTTTAAATAATGCCGCAATTATGCCCACAGTTGAGGATCTGTTGTAATTAAATACAATAGTTTGTCACAGGGATTGTAATTACATAAATTTACATAACATATTGCTATTGTTTATAATATCTAACCGCATATCTTTTCTCAATCAATTAAGGATTTTAACAACCATTTAACTTGAAAAAATAAAATATTGAGCCTTCTCTTACATATATAATTCTTACAAAAATCATATAAGTAAAACTTAATAGGTAAGTAACAAATTTATTGTTATTTTGACGCATGAGTACATATATTGTATGTGTATTCATTAGTGATATATTGTTATTTTAACGATGAGATGTATATGCTTAAGTCGTTATTACTTTCTGTTTTGTTCTATTGAAAACTATATGTATTTGGTAATTAAATTATTACAGTTTGATAAGAATTCACATTATGGGAAATGTTCAACAGTTGCTTCTTCATTTTTCCGAGAATTAGCACTAATTATATGGGTTGTATGACAGTGAAACCGGTCATACATGTTAGGATAATGCTATCTATAACATTTATGCATATAAAAAGTGCAATTGACTTGAAGTGTTTTTAAATGTAGCGTATCCGAAACTAAAGTGTATGCCATGTGCAGATAAAGAACTGATTTTGATAATGAAACAGTGCTTAACGCTGAATTGCTCAGGGCAGTAGGCAAAGTAGACTCTTCGATGCAGTGCCATTTTCAACACCCTATTCGTCGTCAAGTAGGTATTCTTCATATTACGGTCAAGTTAAATGACGCCGGTAAATAAACATGATATTAGGCAACTGTTTTATCAGGACACTAATTTTAAACCAAGACAAATGTAGTTATTGAACTGACAAATCAAAGTTATTAGATCAGTGTTAGTATTGTTCCACATGCTTGTCTAATGGTGTATAATTCATATAATTGCTAGCACGTTTTTTTAATTGTCACTCGAAATGCAAATACTTTTAACGCTTATCAATCTTTGCAATATGCCATTAGTATGCGGAACACACGTATGTTCGCCACAATGGTATTTTGTATTTTTCTGTTTTCGTTAAGTATATAATTTCTCGTATAAAGCTTTTTAAAATATGTCCGAATTTAAAACGTGTAAAGTTATTCTAAAATGCTTATTAAAGTATTTACATGTGTTCATTAGTGTACAGAGTGATACTAATTTTACCGCTACATGATTGACAATATTAATGATTTGACTTGTTAGAACACATTTATACAATAATTATCACGTGGACTTGAACACATGCTCATTATGTAGCATGATATTGAATAATCATATGCACAACAAATCAGTGTACAAGTATTAGTTTGCCTAGCACCGTTTACGAATGCAGTTTTAGATGACTTCGAAGGCAATAACTGGAATCGTCACAATCATGTTTTTTACATAGTTTCGTGATACATTATATTAAATATTCTAATTCAGTTTTCTTAAATTATTATTTTAGGAACTTTATTAACGTGGGGTTAGAATTAGTTAAAGGGAATTTTCTAGCGTGAGATTTCTTATTTATGATTGAAAAGACGAACATGGCACCAGTGCTGACACGTACAATATAAAGAAGTGAAACTCCAGCTGCTGGAGCAGTATTGAATTTTCATTAAAACATGTTTATTGGTTTTATTTAATAATTGTCATTTCATGTTATTGAATGCTTTTTATAGGCTATGTGTCAAGTTAAACAGGAATGGTTTTCAGATGTATATGTATGCACAACTTTTTTCAGAAATAAAAGACACAAGCTCGGAATACATGATATATTTTATCCTTGACAGGCTGTTAGAGGAAACGCATCTGTTTTACAAACTATCACATACTTTGATTGCTTTCTTAAGTACTGATTTTTACGAATAGAGCGATCACGCAACGTTTCAGTTTTTATTGTATTGTAATAATGTGTGAACCTAGTTAAGTTAATTTAACTGATGTTTAATATCAATGGGACAGTTCATTCAAAAATGAATTTTGTTTAGGAATTAATTCACGACTTCCCGTATTTAAACATGACAACTAACATAGCTGTAGAAAAATTTACTAACATAATCCGAAAAGCTGCAGATCCGTTGTTTTCAAAATCTCGTTTTTACAGTAATAAACCCACTGACAGTTGTATAAAACACGTTGATTGGTTCGATAACGAGTGCTTAATTGCACAAAATAAATAACATGTTGCGTTGAGATGTTTTAACTTGATTAAGTATGATTCAAAAAGATTAACTATTAACGTTGTTTGAAATGTCACTACATTATCAACAGTTAATTAACAAAAATAAAAATAATGCATTTAAACAAAAAAAATCATAGAAATTGATAATTTTAAAAGTTAAAAGCCTAAGTAATTTTGAAAATATTTTAAACAATAAAACAAAACAAAAACAATCTTGTTTATATATTAACCAACATGTGAGTCTGTTTAGATTGTTACTACACGACTAAAGAAAATATACGTACATTGGCTATTGGCAAGGCCTTTGTCCATAACAAATAAGGGGCTAATCTGACAGCAAAAACAAGTTGACATTAAGGTACAGCTTATGACATTGTGGTTTATTGAACATATATTTGATTTAAACTATGTTTTGACTAAGGGCAAATTGTTTGCCAGCCACAAAACAATCCTTAATTGTCCATTTGTGCCATCATGTTCAGTATATTTTCATTATTTGCCATCTGTAAAATACTCCAGCCTGGTATAGAAAACGCTATTGTCATCTGCGAAGTGTTATCTGCAACAGTATTTGACACCATGTCGCGAAAAGTAGTTTTTACGCTCAGATAAATTTCCAGAACAATGTTTCTGCTGGCATATTGTTATTTAATAGGTCGTATGGCATCCTGGTAATTTTTCCCTAAACTGACAAGATATCAGTTACGCCTTTAACGATATTATGCAATGCCACATTCTCTGATAACAATTACCTGAACTAGAAATAATGCTCCGTTTATTGCTATTATAGCGTTATGTCATATTCTGGCATGGTTAATACAAATCAAGATAAGAGGTCGTCTAGAAGCTGAGGTGATTTCCATTGAAAATGATGGAAAGATTGAACTCGATTTAAACATACTAGTCAATCTGTATTTTTTGTTATTAACCCGACATCAACTTGAATATATATAAATTTATTTAATGTGAGTTCATTTCCCAAAAATATTAGAAACGATCTCTCTAACCTAACTGAACAAACGTGAAATAATTAAAATGTTAAGAACGACGTTAATCTGGACAGCATCAACATAATCGAATAACCACACACATGGATCTGGCGTGTAAGGTGCACGTGTCTGTAAATAAGAAAATATGTCGGTTTGATGATATAATGTTCCAATGAATGAAATAATATTACCATCTTATAATGTCTGCATTTTGTTTTTTCTTTGCGAGGGACATGGTCGGTCGTACACGTCTGTGAACTGATTTTTAGACGGAATCCCCCCAAATGGACAATGGAAGGTTTGCTTTTGCCGTTTAGTTGAACTTGGCTGCTAAATCATCGTGTTAAACGTATTTAAATTCACACTCATTGTATATAGATACTGCGAAACAATAGTATTGTCCATAACGCGAAGGTTGCAGTGGAAATACGAGTCTAAATATGACGTATGCATTATATTTTAAATAATTGTTTGTTTGTTTTTCGCAAATAAAGTTGTTTCAAAAATATGGTATTTCATATTTGCCTTTTTTCGCTTACCTTACACATAGGACCAGATATGTGTCATTGTATTGTTTTCCTTTTTTAAACGTATCTCTATACTGATTTATCTATCAATTAGTTAACTAAACTGTTCATGATATGATTGTACCGCGTTTTTCTGTAGGAACACGATTTGGGTTTTCATCGTATGTGCCATTTTTAAATGTATAATTACAATTTACACTTAAATATCTTTATACCGGATGTGCGCCGTAAAGGCTATGTGTATGATACTTCGTATGTAGTTACAAAATTAACGAAGCAACGAATCGCCATCTTACAAGTATATACAAACCAAAAACAATACATATATATGATTGCATATAGATAAAAATGTTTTGCTATTTTAGCTGATAGTATAGTCTTAAGCGTTTAATATTTGATGTCGCTTTCCCATCTGAATTTTGCAAAGTTACTTGTGTTTGTTTTTAAGCTTAATCTTTTACTTGATCTAAAAAAAGAGTAAAAATATTGGCAGAAGTATTCTACTGATTTGGTGTATGCTTGAAAGTCCGTAGACGCATCAACATTATCGCTCATTAAAGTGAATGCATTCAAATAAACACCGTTTTCTTAAAATGTTTATTTACATTTAAGTATTAGATTAAAAACGTCAAAAGTTCACCATACTGTATATAATAATCTCAACAAATCCTCAATCATAAGAGAGACATAGCATAAGCCCCGAGCTTTATTCTCAACTCTGTCAAATTGTAGTAAGCAACCATAATATTGGGCGCTATAGCAATGGCTACGTGGTTTACAACTTTTGTCAAAAGTAGTATGTAGTCTTGTATTAAATCGCGTACATGTGTTTACGTATAACATGCTTAATATTGTTTAAACCAATGCCACAAACGATTTATAGTATACGAGGTATGTCTAAATACCAACCTAAAATTTAACATTTTTTTAATGACTCGTTATTCATCTTAAATTTTAACTGCAGTTCCAAACACCATTGCCACTTTTAGTAAGACTATGTAATGATTTTGAATACAATTATAAAGTCTGAAATATTAATACTATGATTATCAGTGCCGTTGAAGTTTCTTTATGAAAGAAGTTTGCGCGTTCAATTATTCTGAAAACAGTCATGGTAAAAACAATATTATCAAATCAAAGCACTGACGTTTTTCCAACATACATCACGAAAAGCACTTTAATTGAAATACATGGCATTTTAGATATGTTTGTGTGTTATATCCTGTCAACGGTAATCGAATAAATATTGATTTCGGAAACGATACACCAAAGTAACTCATTTATATTTTCAATCACATAAATATTCTGACAATAACTTGAGATCAACACCGATTCTTTATCGCAAATTTAATAGGAATCATATATAGCATCTATTTCATGTACAAGTCGTTAAATGCCCACTTCTTTAAAACGTTTAAAAACTTCAACTCAAGCAGTGTCAAAAACACGGCAATTAATTACTTGAACATTTGCAATTAAACAGCAGATCATCGCTGCGTTTACATGTATGCTAACATTTTCAGTAATTGATGGCTATGTTAAGTATAGCTTGTGTTGTTTTGTCTAGCATTTTAATGCACTATCGATGTGTCGGCACGAACGAACACAATTAAAGACAGATATTAAATGCGGAATTGTATTGACATTTAAAAAAACAATTGCCGACTTATTCCTGCAAAGCATTCTCTTGTGAACAATATGTGTGTTAGTGTTATTTTTACAGAGATTTATTTTTAGTCTCCCATGGTGAATGTCAATTACGATTTATAACTCTAGGCTATGTTGTTATGCGATTGTTGTGTTGTTTAATGAACTTTAATGTCATGATACTGACTAATATATTAAGCGGTGTAGTATTTGGTTTTAGTGAGCCAAAGGTGGTTTACGAATATTTATGGTTTGGCATCGAATGCAGAAATATGTGTTAAATAATGTAAAACTATGCAGTTGATATGTTAAGGATATTTGATTAAAATGTGTTTATGAACGAATTCAATTAATAAGAAAATTGTCCACTCTAAATGTGATTATTCTTTTAGGACAACAAGGTTAGTCGTCTAGAAACTCGCTTGTATTAGTAACATTTCTATCTTCCTCATCATATAATTACGAGTTTGTAAGTCCAATCAAATCCCTTACAGAAAAAGAAGTGTCTGAAATATGTTTGTCACTGGACGGGTCTCTTTTTCTTGATATCTTTTTATTGTTAAGATTTCCTGCGCAATCACGTGACAAATGCGTTTATTGATTTAATGTTTACGAACAAAACTTGTTTGCACGATTTTTTTGGCACGATATTTATTGACAATTTTCGCTTTTTTGTCAGTAGTAGTATATTGCTTTAGTTACATGCACAATTAACAGTTAATACTCTTAATCTATTAAGTACAGTTATAAAGCATAATCTCCCGAGCAAATCACATGGGGATTGTGTAAGAAAATAATAGGTACCGTTATATTTTTTTAAATGATAAATACCATACACACATAAATTTGGAAATTAGTGTGCGTTACTTGACTAACATGGTGATCTACACATTTTGCCCGATCTCGAATCCGTTTAAATGAAGTACATACATAGCTACTGGGCTTCAAGTTTCGACTCGTGTAGTTTAGACAAGTGTTTTATCTACAACCTCTTCCGCTATTAGTCCCATTCGTGGCGAAGATACTATCTTGTCGTTTTAAATTGCCGTCGCAATTAAACCCCCAGTGCGATGATTTGCTGTAATTTAATACAATACACATTCATAGATTTTGCTAGGACAAACATTTTAGCTTTGAAGACTATTTAGAGAAACCGGACAAAATATGCTTTGTTGGGTTGGAGACATTAGATAATTATTCTGTTGACATGGATATAACCAAGGAATATATTATAGATGGAATGAAAATAAATCGTTGATTTAGATTTTTTTCAAGCATCAATATTTAAAAATAAAACATAACAATATAAAAAAGTGAAACTCCAGCTGCTGGAGTAGTATTGAATTATTATTATTATAAACTATTAGTAGGTCCTTTATTTAAAGCAAGTGACCGATTGCCCAATTAGTACAAAACAGCACAATACAGCACAATACAAAACAACATAAACACAAATAAGAATAAAGCTGGGGTCACCGCCTTGGAACGGTCAATGCAAAGCATTGGGGGTTTAAACCGGTTTTGGAGCGCTCAACCTCACACGTGGCCCAGCAATATTCATAATACATTTAAGTGTAAATAAAATTTAACCTCATAGCATTGTAACTCGAATTAAACAATAATAAAAGGGAATTAAAACGCATTCAATTTAATTACCATTTAATTACGCAATGGTATTGAATATACCAGAGCAACAACTCTCGTTTTAAAGGGATCTTTTCACGCTTTGGTAAATTGACAAAATTGAAAAAAGTTGTTTCAGATTCGTAAGTTTTCGTTTTAGTTTTGATATTTGTGAGGAAACAGTAATACTGAACATTAACCATGCTCTAATATAGCCATTATATGCATCTTTTGACGATTTTAAAACCTAAAAATTATAAAGCGTTGCAACGCGAAACGATTGAATAATTTGGAGAGTTCTGTTTTTGTCGTTAAATTTTGTGAAACTACGAAGATTGCTTATATAAGGTATAAAATACATCTAGAATGTGTACTCGGCGGAATAGCTCAGTAGGCTAGAGCGTTTTTACTTCAGGACTCTGGCAGGACTCCAGGGGTCACTGGTTCGAAACCTGCACCGGGCAATGTTCTTTTCCTTTTTTTATTTTTTTTGTTGATTTTTTACTGGAGCTTTTACGATCCAATGTTTACATTTATCAATATAAAGCATTTAATGAATAAGTTTAAAAAAATGCCAAAATCTGTGAAAAGGCCCCTTTAACGTGATACATGTGAACATATGTGTTATGTTATTTTTTTCTCAATTTGTGTAAATACCGATATTACTACCCGAATTGTAAGTGATAGGTTTGAACAATATTTCTACCAATTCATAAAACAACGACACGCAGCTCAAAAAAAAATGTTATAGATTATTGATAAATAATGGGGTGAAATGAAATTGAATTAAACAACTGATACACAGAGGCCTCTCACTCAAGAAAGTTTTGAGTGTGTCTTTGTTTTTCAATAGCTAGAAATGCAATGTATAGACTTGAGCTTTCGAAAAATAAAACCTTAGTGTTGTTTAGTAGTTTTGTGTGTGTAATTGTGTCACTGATTATTGCGTTAATAGTTAAAAAAAGGTCCAACAATGACCTAAGTTTTTCTTCACGACACTTATGTATACGATCTCAATGGGTTGGAATTTGTATGTATATCATTCAGAGAATTCAAAAGCTTTTGTGGTCATGATCGTGCGAAGTATGATTCAAAACGACTTTACTGTACACTGATTGAATAAGTAAAAACATGAATATCTGCTGAAATCAATATATAGGGACGATACGATATCATATATATGACCAATTGGAAGTTGATAAGGTCTGCTAGATTTATAAAATGGTGGATGATCTGCCCGACGAAACAAGTTTACATTAATTTACAGTTCAATCCATTACATCGCAACTACTTCTCTTTGGTGTTTAGGCGGAGAATAAGAAAAAAATTCAAGTATATTCAATTATGTTTAGTCTTCAATCGAGACACTCATAGAGTTTGACAATAATCCGTCTCACGGACAGATCTATTTCTGATAGCGATGTCCCGTCCCGAACCTGAGTTTTGTCTATTGCAGATTACTTCTTTATAAATTTCTTCCACATTTGCTCGTTTTTCTTAAGTTAAGGATTGGCCTGTATGGCATATACTTGTAAACAAAAACAGCTTTAATAAAAAAAAAGCAACACACGGAATGTATTTGATTGACATGAATGTATATTTCAGTCATAGACCAATCCTCAACTGTCGTGTGGTGCTATTATATTCCGAATGTTTTTATAATCTGCCAGTTGTGCAATACAGGCTCGGATAGAAAACGATATTGTCGTCTGCGGAATGTTATTTAGAACATGATTTGACACAGCGTCGCGAGAATTTGTTCTAAAGGCCCAGACAAAAGTTTCAGATTATGGTTTATGCTGGCATATTGTAATTTAATAGGTCGAACAGCCTCTTTGTAATTGCTCCCTAAAGTGATACGATATCAGCTAACGCGATTATATAGTGGCTCATTCTCTATTAAAACTTACTTGAAATTGAAATGATGCTACGTTTATTGCAATTTTTGCGTAATATCATATGTAGTCATATTTGATAGGAATCAAGATAATGTATTTAAATGTTTGTTAAGACGCATTTTGAAAATGGAATGATTGGACTTTATTTTAACGTACAAGTTTACCCTTCATTTTGTTTAACGTTAACATCAATCACTTTATAATATTTATTGAATTAGATTAAATTTGCAAAAATAAAGACATTGTGGACACAAAGTATAAAACATACATACCTCAACAAACGCGAAATATTTAAAATTCCAAGAAAAACGACGTCATTCTGGCCGGCATTAAAAAAAATAATCGAGTTAGCGCAACATGGGCCTTGCTAATTAGCCGCGCGTTCCTGTAAGCAAGTATATATATATATATATATATATATATATATATCAATGACTGTGATGATATATTGTTCGAATGAATGAAACATTATATTCATTTGAAAAGGTCTGCTTTTTTTGTTCGGACACTTGTGTGAACTCGTTTCCATGCGGAATCCCCCAATCTATGTTACCATACCACATCTGGCGTGAAAAGTTTGGCTATTGCTATAAGGAACACGCATTTTTTATGGGTTAACTTTATGTTACGAAATAGTTTGCGAAATATTTGTTTATTTTGCTAATTGTCTACAATTTAGTAGAATCAAACAGAGTCAAATTTGATTGAACATATTTCTTTACATATTTGAATAAGACATATCTGGTTATCATTGTTATGGTTCAGTGATTACCGTCAATCCATAAAAGCATGCTTAGATAATGCGTTATCAATAAGAAGAATGCTACTTTTCTTTCACGACAAAACATGTTATTCCGATTAAAAGTTACATAAGTGTTCACCAACGATATGAATTGTAATATATTCCCCGTAATTGCTGCAAATGCTTTTTGAACAATGCATTTCGAACTATTAGATAACATTCAATTACGTACTTTATTAATTTATATTGCTGTATTGATAGTGCAAGTGTTGTTGAATAAGAAACTGTAATCAGTAAGTTAAACTAATATTTGCCATGCCTTCCGGTATGATAACAATGGTACAAGCCAATAGCGGAGGACGAAGCGAAAAAAAAGACTCTCTGAAGACCAATACAAAATACATCGCCAATGCAAATATTTAAATATCAATTTACTTACAAATATAATGCAGCAAATAAGGATGTAAATTGTAATCATTAAATTAATGTGATGTAAATGTTGGAATAGCTTGAATCTAAACAAAAAATTTGCAAGCTGGACAATATGCATATTCAACATTCTTTGTATATATAAAACGACTAAAAAATCATAGAATTCAAGTGTACCAAATCATTACAAAAAGGCTCAATCGCGTTACCAATTCGTTAACTCACATGCATTTGCAGTTTTCAGTATAAATTAATTTCCTGCCAATATAAACATGACAATTGTATAGCAAATTCTCTGTCATTCGCCGATTCCATTTTATTTCTGGTGAAAATAAGATGCAATTGTAATTTAAGTATGGACTAATACATACAATGTATACCTCAAGACTTCAAACACAACATAAGCCGACTATTTAAGGGAGTAGTTAGGAATGGCAGCTTTAAGCGCAACCTGCGTGACGCAAGTTGTTTATTAGAGGCATTAATAGCACAGTGCAAATCTTAATGTTACGGTTTATAACCCTTATACTTGTATGACCGAATCGTTCAGAATTAACCGTTTTATGATTGCACATCAAATACCACAACATGCAACAATCATATTTCAGACGGAAAAACGTAGACGCAAACTAAAAAAAACAGTCTTTACAGATAAAAACCAACAACGAGTTATCGTTATCGAAATATCGTACCATATTTTGCATATACGAATTCAAGAATTTTAATATTTAGCAAACGTTCGGCATATTTAAGATACAAATATTCGTAATAGTTATAGAAAAAGGAAAACAATTCATATTATATGATACATTTCCGTGTTTTTGTACACCTAAATGTATTATATATCAAGCCCATAAAAGAGTGTAGCTGTTTGTTGCTTGTCAGTACGTATAGACAGTGTAATAATTAGCGCCAATAAATTAATTATTTAAGAAACAGGTGGCTTTGAACTGTGTTCACTTAATGCGTTTTTACATACACGTGTGTCTTGTCTAGTGGATCTGTCGTGTACCATATTTTGGCCATAGGTTCCATGTCATTAATAAAATATCAAATTGTTTGTTGTGGGGTTTCTGTCTTGCTGGTAATGGAGCAGTTCCATTTAACAGGGAATTGTTCATAGATTTGGCATGTGTTACCGTTTGTGATTTAATTAAACAATTAAATGTGAGCGTCGGAACTAAACAGCTTGAGTAAAAAACATAATGAATTGGAAGAAGAAAAAAAGACAATAAGTAAACCGCACCATGTCTCAAAACACAGACCTACTTACTGAAGGCAAGCACCTTAAGAACTCGACCATCAACGTTAGTGTATATAAGTAATCAGCGTAATGTCGCTTATTATAATGAACACAACATAACTTTCCTCATTATCCAATCGTTTTGATTATTTGAAACAACAGACTGTCACATATGAACAATAAAATGAATATAATGCATTTTTATTTTTACATGACTTCCCATACCTAGATTTTGTTCAAATGTATCCAACTGTTTAATGTGTAATAACTTTATACCAAAATGAAAAGAAAAACATAGGTCACCAGTGTCGTTTGTTCACAACTGCAGTTAAACTGCTTGTAGTAAAATACAATTAAAACAACACACAGTGGAAACCATGTAAATGGTACAGGTCAAAACACATATTAGTACATGTATTTTGTATCCCAGTGCAAAAGTAATTTAAATTTAAATGCAAACACAAGTAATGAGTAGCGAGATAAGTAAGTGTAGCTTAATCAAGCATCCAACTCAAAAAACAAGATGTATGCAAAACATTTAAGGGGCATATCGACGGTATTAATTGCAACGCTGGACATGACTTTACAATGTGTATGCAAATGCAAAGGTAGATTGAAATTTAAGTGAAAACACAAATTATGTGAAGCAAGATCAAACAAAAAGAAGTTTATTATATACCGCACCAAACAAAAACAAGATGAAGAGAATGCCTTTCAAGAGATAATGAAAAAACATATAATATATAATGTGTATCGAGATCATTACACTTACAGGGGCATACCAACGGTATTCATTGTGATTCTTGACATGACCTTTCCAATTCACGGCATTGTAGTTTTATGCATAAATGTATATGTATGCAGTAACTTATTGGAATTGCTAGGAAAATATATATGAACAATAATTTCGTATTCAGTGTTCGTGTACGATAAAAACATATCCAACAAATGTATTGCATTTTAGGAAAACGTTTACAAGTTTGCATGTGAATAGACATTCTACAAAAGGCAATTATGACGTTTATGTTAAACAATCAACCATTACTTACATGACCTTTGTTATATATGAGTTTAAAAAAGTATAAGAATGTATTAGTTTTTGATACACAATTGTCATTTAATACTACTGAAATCAGTATTGTGTTTTCAATTCTACAATAACTCACGTATTGTTTAGTATAGAATACATTTTAACAACGTCCGCGGTAGATTTAATGATTTGTTATTACATATTGCATTATGTTTGCTAAATCCACCTTTTGCTGATAAAAAATGAAAACAAATCGAGGGTGACCGGTGTTATTTTTTTATGGAAATTCATTTGAATTAAACGACTATTACAACGCATAAGTTCACTTCACAAATATGCCTTAAAGAACTGAACAAAACACACAAGTGAGAAAACTGATTAAAATAATGTAATTCCCTGTGTCCATTTATATTATTGCTTAAAATATTATTTTAAAATATCACACAAACAATCAAATGGATATCAACAAGATTATTTGGATAATTAACAATATATAATTTCTTACTTTCAACTGTTAATACATTTCCGCGTATAGATTTCATTTCAACTTACACAATGGCTCATGGGTTAAAAAGAAATAAGAAAACAGATAAACAAGAGAATTGTTTGAATTGATATCCCCCGCCATATACATTTTGTTTGTGACATACGGAAGGACGGACGTTCGGACGGACAACGCCAATTATATATTCTCTGCCTTTGTAGAGTGATATAAGCGAAGTAAAGAGGCTCTGTTGTTCACAATTACAGTTCAAAGTACAACTCGCAGTCAAACAATACATGCTAAGTTCACACACATCACGACTGAAAATGCGCTAAATAAATATCGATTTCCTATCCTGTGTGTTCAATATAATGCGGGTTATTGTTCTTTCAAATGTTAGACGAATATATCTTATTGCATTGCATTCGTGTCTGTAGTATTCCAACGTGTCACAAAGATAGAAATAAACATTTTACAATATTTCGGTAGACAGATTAAGATTGCTTCAAGATTACATCGCAATCGTTTTCAGTGACGTGTGTAATATACATGGGTAGTCCTCGCTGTACCAGCGTGTGTTAAAATACTTTGCTTAACGATTGACCAGTCTGTAAATGCATTAGTATGCATTAATGTATTTTTTAAATCAGTAGCTTACACAAAATAAATAAAATGTTAGCTTTTTCGAATTTATTTGGAAAAATAAAATACAAGATGTGTTTGTGAAACACTTTGTCCCCCCATAAATTTGACCTTTGACCTTGAAGGATGACCTTGACCTTTCACACTCAAAATGTGCACCTCCATGAGATACACATGCATGCCAAATATCAAGTTGCTATCTTTAACATTGCAAAAGTTATGGCCAATGTTAAAGTTTGACGCAAACAAACCAACAAACAGACAGAGCGAAAACAATATGTCCCCCAGTATAGACTGGGGAACATTAAAATAAGCGAAGAAAAGAGAATAGTATTCGAGTATTTCTATTTCCAAGCGCGCCAAGATGCAACTTGGGGTTCTTTTGGGTCATAACCCACAGTAGAGGACAATATAACTCGACACTGTTCAGTTTCTCGTTTCAAAATATATTATATAAAGGTATAATTCACATAAAGTATTTATTCTATAAAATGCCCATCCTGTAATATAAACAATGACATATCAAGACTTACATATATGATGCATAATAAGGATGATAATATTGTAATTAATATATATCATATACTTAGTTATACTATTAATAAGATCGTGTTCTAGTGGCCAATAACACATGAACATTAAACATTATTTTGCAATACAAATATTAACAAACATACAAAGCATCAAACATATATCACATGACAAGAACATAACATATCGCATAGAACACAGTTTAATTACAAATTAGTGGAATTGAATGGCTTCTCGTTCTTCTACTCTTCACGCTCACGCGACTGCTGTAAATTAATTATGCACACACATTATTTATTGCACTGCTTAGTAAAGAATTAAAACGATTCCAGATAGTAAAATATAAAAGAAAGAATTGTATCCATTGTGCAACCATTTTAAAAATCAAGACAACATATGGTCCGACATTAACAACATGTCAAATCCTTATTTAAATACAAAAGAAATAAAACCAATGGATTGAATACTGTTCATTAAAACCAAAACAACATACTAACCAGTGGAAATCCTGGTAAAATACTAATTATTTTATAATAAGAAAATGTCTGCTTTCTTCTTCAAATTCCCCCCAAGGACTGAACATTACAACAAGAAAACAATACCTAATAGTAATAAAACTGACCACAAGAAAATAGGTTACACATAAATAAAAAGGGTCAAAAACCAATCGGGTACACAACCGCACTTGCAAATGGTTCAGACGTATCAGAGCGTCGTGGATGAATAATTTTATTTATCGCATATTCTATGTAGTAAATGATCTCGAACAACACTACATAAAAGTTGATATCTTTAGCCGTTGTTTGATTAATTAAAGTTATACAAGTGTTCCCATTATTTGTTCAGCATTACATGAGACGATTTTGATGAGAGCTTATATATAACAAATATATGTTACAACATGGTTTAAACATATGATAATTCAATTAAAAAATTATTAATTTCAAGGAAAGCTATTCGTTAAAAAAATCCTACTTGCGACACATCGTTTAGTTATAAGGAAGTTTTGCCTTTTTCCGTCATGGGATTCAAGTCTGTCGTTATAATCACGCGATTATTGTGTATTTAATGGTCTAAAAATTGTCTATCAATTTAATTTACTTCATAATACTGTTATTCTTGGTAATATTCCCTTATTGAATATGGAACCCGTTTGTATTCGAATTACAAAAAAATATATACTTATTACGCAACCGGTGTTACAGTCAAAACAAAATTTCGTAAAAAATAAACTTTCGCGTACGTCATTAAATAACAGCATCGCATTAAAATGATTATCTTAGCTTAATTGTTTACTTTTCGTAATTGTAACAATAAAGAAACGTTCAACGTTGCTATGTAACAGACCTACAGCGAGTCTCGTGTGTCTTACGAATGTTGATATATTTGTACCATTTGTTCGAGGATTTGAATCGCGTTTAAATTTATTAAATGTAAACATTTGTATAATCTGGGTGCAGAATCATTGGGGATTTTAGGGATTTACACACGGGTTGGACAGAATGTAAACACACCTTTAAGAACTGTATTTTTTTTCAAATATATCATCCTATTGAAATACATCTGCAAAAAAAGCTGAAGTGCATACGAGACAGTTTTTCTTGCAGTTTGTGCCGATATCTTAAGTTATAAGAATAAATCATTGAATACGTCTGAACTCGGTGTCAAAATTTCACGTTGCGTGAAGCATAACCGTGCAGTAGACAATGAGTTTTTGAACAAGAACACAGGTTTATTAAATAAAGTAATTATGTTGTATTTCACATCGCCATAAGCAGCATACAAATCGGTATTTTATGCTCAAGTTCTTAAAAATGTTTTAACAAGTCATTTGAAAAAAAGAGCACCTCTTATCGGTGGGTTTACATCCATTAACGTTTTATTGGAAACCCAACAGAGCCGTGTTACCCTGATAAAATGTGAGAAATGCTAAAACTCACAAGCTTAACATTGGTACCTGTTCACTGTACTACAAAATGACAAACTTGCACATTTTTAACACAAATTTCGAAGTAAAATATATTGTAGACAGAAATAAAAGTTACGCGACATACTTACACGTATTCTTAATTAATAATTTGATTTTAATAAAACACAATTTAAGGCGTTATAATCGCTGACTGGCGTGGTTTGCTAGTATAAATTCAAACTTGAAGCTTTACAAATAAACTAGCACACGGCTGAATAGCTAAGCCAATGGCATTTGATCGCTAAACCAGTGTTTGAAGCACGGGGTTAGCGACGCAAATATTTCCTCTTGTGTTACCAAGAATATTTTCTCGCTAAATCATTCTCGAGCATTTTTTGTGGACTTATTTCTGTCAAGAACCAATAAATAATATACAGTCTATAGTTACTTTGGTCATTTTATATGTTATTCGCATTATAGTTGACTAGCATGAGATTTGTTTTATGTAGTTATTTTATGGTCAGATCACTATACTATACATACAATCGTGTTAATGCCGCCATATAAATCCACCGTTATTCGTTCGTATAAATGAAGCGTTAATACATTTGTTTAAAGCTAAACATTCCACTGGCAAAAAGGCCACCTTGAATGCTGATGAAATAACATACAATAAAGAGCGACGTTCAATTCATTTTTAGGGGCAACCGAGTGTGCAAACTATTGGGAAAAATCAGCCTGTTCGACTACCAGTTGTAAAAATGATATAAACGTGTTCTTTTAATTTTATACATTTACAGAATAAACTTAGACTGAATTTCTCAATTGGTATCTGGGATTAATTTGGAAAATGTATTTAGCAGTGAGCTTTTATGATCACACACTTTCAATTAATACCATGAACAACTATTCTCTACACATGGTTTGGTGTCGTATGACTTCAGGGGCATACATACGGTTGGTATGGTGTGTGGTTTGGAAAAAATATTTTTGAAAAGAAATAATAATCAAACGGTTCATTAACATACATCTCGTTTTGTATAAGCACTCATTCAAATATATATTTATTATATTATTAAAAGTTGCCCATGGGACATTACCATGTGGATAACAATTGTCGTAGTTAAAAAGACGTTATGAATGAAATGTAAATGATGCCTTTAAATACGCATTTACAATATAAATAACGGTACGTTCTAGTTGACGTAGATTATCTTGTTAGGTGTTAGTGCGAATTCCTCTAGATGCATATTTTTGTATCGTAATACTATGTTGGCATTTTTTACCGTTTTGTCTTGGCGAGTTCGTCAACATAAAATTGTTATTAGATAAATTTTTATTGACACGATATAATATATAAAATAAATGTTTATGTTAACGGGAAATTGCCGTTGATATGCCCCTTTAAAGACAGATGTATAGTCATCCATTTAAGCCATTCGATCCAGGATAAATGTCGAAATGAATATAATAGTTGTGTTTGTTTCACGATAATAAAAATAATTATGTAATAAAATATTTACGGAATAACCTAAACATTCATATTGTCGAACTTTATTGGAACTATATTGGAATTATTGCGTGCACTGCAGATCGTTTCAGCATATGACCCATGCAATACGTGTGATAAGGACAGTGATAAGAACATGGTTCTACCTAGCGGTTGCAATTATATCTATGCATTGACCACACAACGTTTTTCCATTACTCCGACAGTCTTTGTTTGTCGGACCATGTGGCCGCAATAAACGAGATCTGATTGATTATTACGTGAGTTTTATTGACAGCTGGCGAGTGGTCAATTATGGATAGTGCTTGTGTGAAGTGATTATATTTTTGATTAAATTCACACTTTATAAGGTAAGTTTAGATGTTGAAATGAACTTTTGTATGAAGGCATATTATTGCAACACGTGTTACATGGTTATCTCCTTCTGATACAACAGAAGTTTTACATTTCTCATGCATGTATTTGAAATTGTACGTTTACAAAAGACATGTACGCGCAGTAATAAAAAACGTGTACATTTTAGGGAACGTTATTTATATGTTTTTCATAGACACAATTCTTAGTAAGATATATAGTAAAAAAGCATCATCGGTAAAAAAATTAAACAAATTTACAACGAAATCAAAATCATTCTTTACACAAACACAAATTTACGAACTTAGAGAGGGCTTACATATTTATGTGTCAGTATTTATAGGTTAGCCATTTTTATAGAACTAACAATTAATATACACGTTCATTAAATAATGAAGACCACCTAGTATTGGTAGCTTACTATTTGACATACATGTAGGGTGAAAGTTCAACAGATTACAAGAATGTTGCATATCGAGTACACTTTTAAATTTCAAAATGTTGTCATTATTATTAATTGGTATTGGTTTATTTCATACACTGTTCACTTCTCATTGAGCACTAGTTAAAGTGTCTAACGCTAACTTATACGCTGCAATACATGCTATTTGTCTAAGATTTCGTGAAATTGTGCTGATTCAAATTTTAATTAAAGTATTTCCTTGTTGTAGTAACCGAAATCATGGGTCGCTGATTACATTTAATCCGTGTTACCATGCTAACATAATGCTTATGAAGAAGAATGTGTCTGTTTTCATGACAAATCGATCGTGGTAAGCCGATTACTACGTACTCGCATCTTCACCAACGACATTTGTTGTTATATATTCCTTTAAGTTGCTTCAAATCCTTCGCGAGTAATGCATGTCAAACTAAAAGATAACATTTAATTAATCATCAACATTTGTATTGACATTTACGATATTGAAATTATAGGTTATTAGTATAATATTATGCGACATTATGTTCCAAATAAAAATGATTCATGAATTCAAATATTTAAAACGGAATGTACGGTTTTAATTGATTTCATTATATAATGAAGCAAATATCGCTGGTACTATATCATTAACCAATTATTATTATACGAATAAATATGTGTTGAATACCTTTAACACTTTATGCAAGCTTGACATAATATATTCTTAAAACATTATTTGAAAGTGATACTATACTACAACATCAAAGGTGTATAATAAAATAAATCGCTCTAACATTGTGTAATGACCATACAGCCTCACTTTATTTTCAATGTTACGCCATTTCAGTTTTCACGATTAAATGGGCCTTTCCACGTTTTGGTAAATTGAGCAAATAAAAAACATGTTTCAGATTCGCAAATGTTCGTTGTAGTTATGATATTTGTGAGAAAACAGTAATACGGAACAGTTACCATACTCTAAAATAGCCATCATATTCATTTTTAACGAGTTTAAAACCTGAAAATTTTAAAACATTGCAACACGAAACGATTCAATAATTTGGAGAGTTGTGTATACAATGTATGAGCACGGACGACCGAGTGGTCGAAGCGACAGACTTTTACTCCAGGGGTCAGCGGTTCGAGCCCAGTCGATGGTTACTTTTTTCGTTCTGTAATCTTATTCTTGTTTTTTTTTTACTGGAGCTTTTTAGATCGAGTGTTAACATTTATCAATATAAAGCATTTAATGACAAACTTCAATACATGCCAAAATCGGTGAAAAGGTCTATTTAAGATGGTATCAGCGAGTTAAGAGCAGACGTTCAGATCACACGCCGATTATCTGGTATGCATAGGGATTTTACAAGCAGTTTTAATCCACGTAAATAAAGTATAAATCAGTATAGTTTTCAAATTCCGTAAGACGACAACAATATTAACGTATACATAATACATGACATTAAATATTTGTGATATGAAATCAAAACAATTGATACATGGGTGTTAAAAAAAAAATGAAAAGACGTTTCAACTTACGAAAACAGTCAATGTCAACGAGATAAACGTATCTCAACGTTGACACATTTTTAACTGAAATTATATCAAAATAACCCTATTGTCTGTCTTCAATAAATTTGCTAGTGTTTTCATTTTAGAACGAAATCCCGAGAAAGCCCTTATATATTTGAACTTAAACACATATAAACGGGCCTTCAAATTAATACTAGTTACATTTTTTCTGTATATCCCACATATAAAACAAACCCATTTCAAATTAACATATGTGGAAATAACCATACAATTTACAATTAATTAATTAATGATGCTTTTATGATGCTTAATTCCAAATTTGCAATTTGTGCAAGTAAATGTAGTTTTTTTCAAAGATGGGTTTTCACTTCCTTGTAAAGAAATTGTGATGACGTGTCATTAGCACTATTTCGCCATTTTGAAATAAAAAAATCGTGTAGTCTTTTGCGAAGCATTATAATAAAACCGTTAACACTAACATATTTTGGATATATCCACACGTCATTAAAATCTGAGTATTTCACAAGTTTTCGAACGTGTGGTGCCCATGACTTGGATAGAGGGTAATCACACGTTTCTTTACATTGTCACGAATAATATTGATTACAATACAGTTGGGAAATTTTAAGAAATATTTAACTACTCGTAAATATCGATATACATGTATATATATCGCGTATCTACCTACTTTGGCATTCGATCTATTTGAATTTATAGAAGCTTAAACATGTAAAAGTCATTTTCTGAATTTGCGTTGGGCTAACTCGATATGTGCAATTTTTAGTAAATCCCCATACCTCGCTTCCATAATAAAGAATCGAGGCAACATATGCATCAAACATATTAAACCTGATTAAAACAGGTACATTCACAGATTGTGTGACCGTAAATAATGAGTCACAGCCCTAAAGCGCGTTGGCTGATGTATGAAGTAGATGTGACTTGTATAAATGCGTGGCTGCTTGACATTACTATTCCTAGATAATTAAATTGTTCACGATTTCAAGAGATTTGTTGTGAAAAAAACATTTATATCCCTTTTTAATCTGCTTTATAAAAGATTACATTGTTTGTCTTGTCGACGTTGAATGTTATATTGCAGTTTTACTATATACTCAAGCAAATTGTTCAAGGAAGATGGTAATCCATCAGGTGATTCAGAGATTTAGGGGACCTTTTCACGTTTCGGTAAATTGAAAAGAAATATAAAACATGTTTCAGATTTGCAAATATTCGTTGTTATTATGATATTTGGGAGAAAACAGTAATACTGACTATTTGCCATACTCTAAAATATCCATTATATGCATCTTTTGACGATTTAAAAACTTAAAAAATATAAAGCGTTGCAGCGGAAAAGGATTGAAAACTTTGGAGAGTTCTGTTGTCGTTGTGTTTTGTGATAATAAGAGGATTGCTCATATATAATACAAATACATCATTGTGTGTGCGCGGATGGCCGAGTGTTCTAAGCGATAGACTTTAACTCCAGGGGTCCGTAGTTCGAGCCCAGTTGAGGATTATTTATTTTTCTTTCTTTAATTGTATTCGTGCTTTTTTTAAGTAACAAGCCTTTAAATAATTGACAAAACAGCAAAATAGTTCAGTGTTTATATGACTTTCAAGCAATGATTGGATGACAAATATTGCGTGTATTGTACTAAAGCATGGCTTACAACCGAACTGTGCGTCTGAAAAAAAATTCATTTGCAGTAGCCAAATTGTGTTAGCGTTCGTTAAGTATATGAGTGAATAACTTCGCAAAACAACTCACATGGGTTATACCTCGATAATTATTTTTTATTGCAGGATTTCCCTTTTTTAAATAGGGAAATAATCAGACCTGTTGACCAACTGTGTGGGAATTTGCTATGTTTTAGAATAATATTAAATAACAGTTCCAGAGGGTTACATATTACATGGACACTTTCTTAAAACATTCGTAAATAATATTGTCAGAAAAACACGCCTTATTATAACTTAATGTTTCGTGGCCATGACAATTTCTTCCAGTGACATGTAGCAAGCTCCGGGTAAGAACTGTCAGAATCTGGTAACTACCTAAATTGCGAACAAGATTTATACTGTTCTCATTATTGAACTTACCTTCATTTTAGCCATTTTTTTATAAATGTTCAAATACCAAAACAAAGGCACAGTCGAATTAAAAATAATGAATCAGCAAGGCTCAATTTAAATGTATTTATATGTTTAAGATTTGGAACCTCAATATCGTGAACGATTGTATTTATTTTAAAGTTTAAAAACATATTTTGACAAAATGCTAACAAATGAAACATGTGTACTATTGAGGAGTTGCACTGTTTCAGAGTACAAGTCGAATTGCAGTCTGGGATAAACTATACCCTTCAATACAAACATGAATGAGAATGTCTTTAATTCAAGGAGCATTCAAAATCATGAAGTCTATGTATAAGCAATATATAGCATTGGCGCATAAATTAACATGGGCCTTGTAATATGAAGCTGATATTTTTTACTTTGTACACATATAACGATTTAAATTGGATAAACATCATGTAGGTTAAAATGCCTAGTATTTAGTTTTAACAGTTCAACAAGCTTAAAACCACACACCTTTCTTCTGACTTTGAAATGAAATACATGTTAATCAATACATATAGATGCAATTTGAAAGTGTGCGAAATTGTCATAAATATTTAGCCTAGAAAGCAATAAATTTATTTTTATTCAAACGGTAACGCTTTTAAAACCGAAAGTAGGATTTCTAGACGTATACGTCCATTCATTTCGACAAACGCGATTATTTTTAAGTTTTAAAGCGGAAAAAAGAAGGATTTCTACCTTGTAACCACCAGATATATGGCATATATAAAATTAAATCTATAGCATAGTTAGCAAGTAATACATTATTTTCAAACGGTACCGCTTTTAAAACCGACAGTAGGATTTCTATACGTTTAGGTCCATTTCGACAAACGCGATAATTTTTAAGTTTTAAAGCGCAAAACGGCGGATTTATAACTTGCAAACACCAGATATATTATAATTGGCATAGATATAATACGCTTCTTATTTATACTTAAATTTACTATGCCAAATAAGGTGTGTGGCTTTAAAGCATATATTGCGGTTGATAAAATAAAAGTTCACTAATATACGTTTTAAAGAAAGCCGTCATATCTAGATCACTGTGAACACGCCAACGACGATTTCAGTGGTTCCACCGAAACAGAAGAAAAGTAATTTAGCGCATTGTTTGTTCAAGATAAGCCGAATTTATCACCTCGTTACATTTCCTGCATCTTTGTGGAACACGGACATATTATTGGACAACACAGCCTATACAGAGATAGCAGGAAAACGCACTGCATACAGAAAAGCTATAGAATCAAGGAAAACTATTTGAATTATTTATATTTATATGGATTTACTGCTAAATTAGTTTGAATGAAGTTTTATCCGTATATCAAATCTAGTTAAGGAAATATCATTAAATAACAAGATAAACAATGAAAAACAGATGTCTTATTCATTAAAGAGATACTATGGGCATCTAACAGTATATGCTATGTTTAAAGGTGTCTATCGCAACCCTTGTTTATGTTTGGTGTTTTCACTTGATATACACGTATATGCATTAATGCAGCATCAACATACAAAAAAAAATATTCCGGAAATATAAAAGTAATGCATTTGAATATCAACCATACTTTCGTTTTGACAAATGACGACATAAATGATTCGATGTACGATGTGAGTCTAAAAGTACTTTTCATGCAGATTCGTTCATACGACACAAATAAACAATTTTGTTTTAGGGATCATTTCGGCTAAGAGGACTGGGTGAGTCATGTAAAATATCGAATATAATATATTGTTTTTATAAACAATTGGTAGCAAGATGAGTTGCAGATAATTGGTCAGTTACCACATTTTTACTAACTATTTTGACCTGTTAATTCTTTTCAGCTCAATTCGACAGTAAAAAATGCCCATTATATGACTTTAAGTAACAGTTACATCGTATTGCATATGCAACTTAATAATTCCACTCAGCATAATTAAAATATAACATAGGTTATGATGAACTAGTTGAATACATAATGATTTTGTTTAATCACAAATTAATAGTCATAACTTACACCAATACTAAGTTATATTTGTTACCATACATATCATTTAAACATAAATGTATTTCAATACAATTTACAGAAGTAAATATATAATATAAATATGGTATTGTTACCAAATAAATTTGCACATTTTACAACCGGTATTACAGTGCATCATACATATATACAAACATTGAATTTTGCAACGGATGACTCGCGATGAGCTATTATGATGAAAATATATAGATTGTATATATAAGTGAATCGTTGTAACGTTTCAATCGCTGATGCACATACATCTTGATCATGTTACATTCTCAGCAAGCTGACAGCGTATGTAAACTGCTAATATTGATGTAGAAAAAACACTGTAAATCGTGATATATCATAACTTATTCAGCTTAAAGAAAGCAAACAGTAAGACCACGCATGATCTGGGCATAAGCCAGACAGATGTGGCGCAAGTAATTACCTGTTTAACGATATAATTGCGATTATATTAAACTCTATGTTAGGGCTTTACTTTGAACAACAATTATTAATCATTATACATTTGAACATGACTCATGCCATTTTGTCTTTTATTAAATTTCTAAGTGAATCGTGCGGACAAAATGCTTAATATTATAATAATTTCAGTGCCTGCACATCATACTGTTCAGCCAATAAGTCTGCTATACAATCTTTGTATATTGTATGCTATATATCGTATTTTTAATATTCGGAATGTTACAGGTCAATAATTGAATCTTTTATAAATAAAATGTATAAATGCTTGAAATGATTTTGTTTTACTTTACATCACCTAATTTATACAGTTCAGGTCCATCCGCCAAGTTCATCGTATTCGTAGATGTACGTAGGCGTAGGTTGACATATACAGTATCAGGTAAACTAACATCTATATTTATCTTCACCTGTCCACCTGTCCACTCTCCTTTGTTATGCTAATTCCCCTCTAGCGCTAACCAATCGTATGTATATAACATCAATCGTTGATGCTATGCCTTGTTGATGTTGTATACGTACGATGAACGGCATTCTTTGATATTCATTAAATATATAGTATTTAAATATATATTACAGGTAAATTGCTTTAGTAACGTTGTTTTATGTTTATGTATGTTTTTAGCCATTTTCATATTGTATTTTATGTAACATGTAAGTAAGATTGAATTACCTGTGCGACCTGTATTCAAGTATTCATAACATCCTCGTCGCCATTAATGTGAAAATACTGAGCTCAGGCCGGGGATCGAACCCACGACCTCCAATTAGGGGAGGAGTGTAGTGAAAAAAGGTCACTTCCAACAGCCTTGCTGTTGGGCTAGCTCTTTAGCGACGTGGTTAAAGTGTCTGACTACCACTCTGGAGGTCGTGGGTTCGATCCCCGGCCTGAGAAATATGTTACAGGTCAATAATTGAATCTTTTATAAATAAAATGTATAAATGCTTGAAATGATTTTGTTTTACTTTACATCACCTAATTTATACAGTTCAGGTCCGTCCGTCAAGTTCATCGTATTCGTAGATGTACGTAGGCGTAGGTTGACATATACAGTATCAGGTTAACTAACATCTATATTTATCTTCACCTGTCCACCTGTCCACTCTCCTTTGTTATGCTAATTCCCCTCTAGCGCTAACCAATCGTATGTATATAACATCAATCGTTGATGCTATGCCTTGTTGATGTTGTATACGTACGATGAACGGCATTCTTTGATATTCATTAAATATATAGTATTTAAATATATATTTACAGGTAAATTGCTTTAGTAACATTATTTTATGTTTATGTATGTTTTTAGCCATTTTCATATTGTATTTTATGTAACATGTAAGTAAGATTGAATTACCTGTGCGACCTGTATTCAAGTATTCATAACATCCTCGTCGCCATTAATGTGACAATACTGAGCTCAGGCCGGGGATCGAACCCACGACCTCCAGAGTGGTAGTCAGACACTTTAACCACGTCGCTAAAGATCTAGCCCAACAGCAAGGCTGTTGGAAGTGACCTTTTTTCACTACAATTGTTATATGCACATTTTGACTTTTGTTTTATTTGTATTACCATAATATATTATTGAGCTGATTTCTGTCAGTGTTGTAACATTGACATTTTGCAATTGTTGCATGCACATTTTGACTTATGTGTGTGTACTGTATTTTAAAGATAGTATCTTGCAGTATTGCCAAATGAAATAACGCATTTCTAGCTTGTCAGCTTCAGTTTAGATTGAAATTGTACCGTAGAGTAATGATATGCCGTTATGTTTGTGTGATTATTCAGATGGAATAATATAGCTGTAGTATTATAGCCACGCATTAGTTTGATTGTAGCTATAGTATAGTGGTATATGTTTGTAGGCATTTGACACTGCAGTACTGTATTGTAATGACACCTGGATGTTAAGGTTTCATTTGATGTATGCAAATGTGATTATGTATTTTGCTATTTTCATGTGATTATTATCTGAATGCTTATTTGATCATGTTAGTATAACGCTTTTACTTGTGTACATTTATATATAGATGTCGAGGACGCCATTTCTTCGGAGGAGGGAAATATGTTACAGGTCAATAATTGAATCTTTTATTGACCTGTAACAGGAACATGTCGTGGTTGATTTTGAAGCACATAAGGTGTCCGCCTGCCTATCTTTCCGATCGGTTGTTCAGATGCATTTCATATAACAACAGTAACTGTTGAACACACACAATTTAAATCAAAGATACACGACCATTTGAAACAATAAGCAGCCGACAACAGTAATTCTTATAATTGTATTCATATAAATACATGTACTAGACTGATTTTCCTCACAAATAGGAAACAGCTCAGTGCTTCATAGTTTAGAGATTATGAAACAAAACTGTACGTTTGCTAAACAATTGATTGATTAAATGTTCTTGAGACAAACCCCAACAAACATAAGTTGACGAAGTTCTAGCGTGCGTTTTTTCGTGGATTGTCGATGTTTTTATAATTCCCATCCACAATTCCACTGCTTACATTAGAACAAAAAGCGACACCTTTACAAAAACTCATCAAGTGCTAGCATAACATAGTCGGAACAATGATTTAATTCGTCGTACAAAGCAAACAAAATTAAAATAGGGTAAGCTTCAGCTTTATCTATTGTGGTTTCTACTAAGTAGATTTTTAACATATAATGCAAAAACAAAAATAACTATTACCAATTCAAGACAACCATAGAAACCTGAACCATAACGGTTATCAAATATTAATTCATGCGAATTCTATACAAGCGTCAAGACTTCAATCCTAACGCATATTTAAGATTAATCTATAAAAATTCTAGATGACCGTCGACATTTTTATCGAAGCGCTAATAAAGGCTTATTTGAAACAAATTCTAGACAGCACTCAAGACGTGTTCATACTGCTAATAAACGATTAATATATAACATTCTAGACAATCAGCGTGAACTCAAGCACAGGGCGACATTTTAATCAAATGTGTAAACATGTTCAAATGTGTCTCTTTTTTTCGATTGATTATCGAATTGAAAAACATCCTAAGAATTTGAAACATGTATAAAATAGATAAAGTGTGTTTTTCGTACAAATAGCACCAATAATAATGATTGAAGTACGTTGAAAGAAGAATACAATATTATGATACTGCTACCCATAACATATATAATTACTTTTTAAAATCATATCATTTCTTTTCATAAGACGTCTATTTTCAATTATTATTCCTGTTTTGTCTTTTACTAATATTCTTTTCTGTGTAGACAGAGAAACGCTTTTTGAAAAAAAAACTTTTTTTTTTCTTCAGTGCTGTTAAATGTAATACATATAAAGATAAACAAATGTTCAATGCTCATCGTAAAATCAATGATAATGTCAATATGACAAGCTAGAACTAAGTTTTACAAGAATAACCACTTGCAAACACGGTGATTATTTGAGAACGTTTAGTGTTTTTCTGTATACAATAATTAATATGGCTTGTGTTGTTCATGAATACAGCTATTTAAGATGCTTTCGAAGTTAATTACCTTGATTTCCAAGTGTTTTTACTATGATTTGCTTTTGTTAGCAGAACTAAACAGATGTTATTATAAATGAACATTTCACCTTGTAAGATGCGTTCAAAGTTAATAACCACGATTTCCAAATGTGTTTTTGTATGTTTTGTTTTTGTAAGCAGAACTAAATTTCATAATTCAGTTGGTTTACCTATTGATTTCATCTTAAACAGCTATTATTATAAATGAACCGTTTGCCTTATATTTTAAACGCGTGTTCAAAATTGGGAAGTAATAAGCACGGTTAGATGTTGTTTTAAATGTGAGTTCAAACGTTAATCGCCTTAATTATAATTGAGGAAGCGAGCATGATAAAAGTGACGAAACGTAAAGAACATTCATAGGAAAAGACCAGCGGGGAACGAATTCTCTCCTGGTATTGTTTCTAGAGCTTCACTCTTTCTATATGTTGAAATCGGTTAAACAATCATCATCCCATTGTATATGAGGTATACACGGGCTTAAAGGCTTTGCAACACTAACTATTACACCCATTAACAAAAAACATGCATACGTCATAAATATAATAAAGAAGTATTAGTATATAATATCATTGCATATATTGTTTGCTTGTTTGAAATATTAAGTTATTTCGTCGACTTTCGTGTGCGCTATGTAATCCAGAAAACAATCAACGTATACACATGTTTTTATCCGATTTGTAATACATTAATAATAGCTCTGCTGCTAACGACCTGTCAACGCCGAATTATTACAATAATACTAAACTTGTTTTTTCGATTTCAGTGCATCGATGTGCATTAATAATCATCTCAAAGCAAACATATACTTTGATTTTTTTTTAAATACCTCACAATAATGCTAGTGTTTGGATTTATTTTCCATGATGATCACTCGACAGACTCTAAGCATATGTTTAACACATGGCCTAAATGAGTAATCAAGTAATTAAATGCCAATAATTTGGTGTAAATGAAAATTAAACGCATACAGATAACGGTTTATAGGTTTTGCGGATTAGTGGAGCTAATCATGATCATGAACGTGGCTGTCTTCAGCATAATTGTTTCAAATTTGCATATGTATAATGGTGATTATTTTTTTGTTTCGTTGTCTATTGTTTCAGAATTAGTTTCTGAATAGGACCTGACCTCTTCTAAGAAAACAGCCTTCATTACCTGATAACAGTCTTTGTATGGAATACTTAATTGCTTTCTTAATGTCAATCGTTATCCTAAGTACATCCATGCTACAATTATTATAATACTGCATAATCAGTTGTTAATATAAACCAACAAAACGCCATAATCCGATTTAGGCTGAAACAGATGCTCACATCAGTTAGTCATTTAGGCATAGACTGTACCAAACAGTTGATCCTATCATGTCAGTTAACATATAATAATATTTTAATGCACTATTTAAGGTGGCTTTCAAAGCAAAGATCAATACAATATAAATTACAATTCCTGTTCTGCAGTGTTGTTTAGAGAAAATGTAAACCGTGATTACATATAACATATAGCCATGTATAAGCAAATACAAACATCAGGCTTAAAAAGCCATACGCACATGTGTCGCATTTGTGTAATTTAACCCATTCATGCCTAGCGTCCTAAAAAAAAGGACATTGCAAACAGCGTAGACCCAGATGAGACGCCGCATGATGCGGCGTCTCATCTGGGTCTGCGCTGTTTGCTTAAAGGAATTTCAGTAAGAAATATTCTAAATATAGAAATAAATATACTAGACATCCCTTATTTTGAAAATAAATTGATCCAATTTAGAAGGATGGGAGAGTCCACTTGGCATATATGGGTTAACCAAACATTCAGTTGCATTCATATTGTTTGGGATGATATATTTGTAAATTTTCAAAATGGTGTATTTAACTTACAATACTGTATTTACTGGATAGAGTTGTTATATGTTTTCAACACAACATATTTGTGCGATATATTACTTGAAGTGTTACATCAAGATATTTTATAATGTAGCATACGAAAAACTGATATCTTGGTGCGAACAAAAGGTAATTTACCGTTATATACATGAGAACCCCAAATACGCCAGAATATTTGATAAAGCTCTCTTTTCTCGACGCCGCATTGACATAGTGATGTAATCGTGTTCTATTAGAGTTTCTCTTTGAATGATTAAGCAAAGATTGAATTCCTGAACTGATAACTGACATTGCTTTGAATACGTTATTTTACGGCGAGCATCTATATTCACAGTCCGGGAAATATCAGAAACAATAGATCTTATAACAATTTGGTGTTAGATGACCATTATAGTGTTCACACGTGGGTAACATGTTATCACTTATCATGCAAGGTCATTGTCCATACCTATTCTTTAATTTTATTGTTAACGCAAATAACCCTTTGACATGTATCATAATGGCTTATTGTTGATGACGATGACTTGAAATTGTGGTCCATGAATGCTCATATTTTCCAAAATCTTTCCACAAATTTATAATATACCAGTACTTTGCACATAGTCTTAATTAAAATTATATTTATGAATGCAACATGCAAAGAACGCATATGGCGTAAACAATTAGTTATGAATGGAATTGTAAGGTAACGTCCATTTGTTTAGGAGTATTTGTGTATGCATGCATTACCCATGTTATACTGTATTTTTTTATCGATTTAATATTCTGAAACAAATACTATCCGATTAAAACATGCTGCACAAATATACCTACCTCGGAGCTCATTTACAACTGAATTAACCTTATTTTAATCGAAATATTTTTTGGCCTTAAACGTGTACATCTAATGTCATGTAAATAACTGTTGATGTTAGTTCACTTTCATTTTTATCCGGCCTGTGTTATTGCACTACTTAGCAATTATTTTGAATAAATATTACAAATATTTATTTCACCTTGATTTTCATGTTATTGCATCTACTTAATTAGGACAAGTGCATTGCCTAATTGAACATGGAAAACAAAACCTATTTACTCCATTTTTGTCGTGTGTATAGATATGAGAAAATTATTAGTAATATGATAAATGTAATATTTTGTGAATAAACCTCGCTTAGACTCACATAATTAATGATGCTTTCATTAACACAAGCACATAACTATTCTTAATATTTACATCAATAATGCATCATGACCCTCTAGATTTATCGATTTCATTTATAAGAGTTAGCAGAACACTTATCGCATCATTTGCTCTGACCATCTGTTCTTAAATGGAATGTTTATGTTTGCTTGATGCAAATGAAGTGGCTTTGGTGAATTGTTTGACCTTAAAGCAAGACAAAGAAGCAACATGTTCAAAGTTGCAATATGTATAGGCGTACTATTAAAAGTAAGTCGCGATTGTTATAGCAACACTAGTAAATGTAAACAAAACAATTAATGATTATGAGGATAATTAAATTAAGGCGATTCTGTCATTTCATCTTCAGGGGTTGTTACCTTAAAGACATTAACTTGTACGGCGTGAATAGGATTATCCGAGACTTTATACACGTTTGCTCAGCTGTAAAAAGCTCTATATTACATGTTCAAAAGTACATTTGTTATAAGAAAACAAAAAAAGGGCACAAGAAAAAAAAGAGAGAATATTATTATTTGTAAAGAATTAGAAATATAACTCTTTTACATAAAGTACAACCTTAAGATATTGAAGTCCTGTCCAAGAAGAAAAAAAAACACTATGCGCTACAACGACATTATGAAAAACGCATCGTCTTAATAAATACCTGAACATTTGTTAATATGAAGCAGTTGGTGTCATTATCTAACATGTTATTACCAAACAGCATTGTATTGCAGAGTATTTGTTAAATTGCATGAAGGTTTTCAAAAAGAGTTGTACGTTGTTAAAAAAAGCGTGGACAATTAAAAAAGATATGATACAACGATTCGACTTCTCCACATACACATACAGGTGAAGGTTCTAAGTGATTGGAGTACAAGTGCAGTTTCAAGTCGCTACAGTTCTTCCTTAGTCGAGCATGTAAAATGGACGATTTTCTATCACCTACATGCAAATATAATGGAGTTTCGACACTTGGGAGAATTAATTGTTTCAGTTTAATTTTGAATCTTGATAGAAAATCTAATAATCTTATGTCGCGAGGTAAGTTGTTCCATAGGTCGATAGCCGACGGGATGAATGAACGTGGGTACAGTTCCGTTCTTCTAGTAACGATTACATAATCATGTGCGTTCCTCCGGTTTCTAGCAGATTGTTGAAAAACAGTTACTGGTAGTAAATTGTGTAAGTAGTCTGGACATAAGCCATTGTGTATTTTGTACATATGTATAAGTTTGAGATACTTCCTACGTTCTGCTAAACTGTGCCAGTTGATTTCTGAATACAAGTTAGACAGAGAAACGGATTTTGTGAGACCCGTGACTATTCTTGCCGCTTCATTTTGAATTTTGTTTAACATTCCTTTTTCATAAAGCGCACAGCCATCCCAAACGACACATGCATACTCAAGAAGTGGTCGAAGGTGAGAAATATAAATTTGAAGAATTTGACAGGTCAACTAGATGCAAAATACATATTTCGATAGAAATAACATCAGCCAAAGAAAAGTGCAAATACATGACCCTTCAATACGCGTTATTTTCGTTTAAAATTTAAATTGGTTCCATTATAAATAAAACCTTTGGACAAAAGCAAATTGGGTACATTACGAATCACCCCAGGGAAGGTTAATCCGTGCGATTAATTGTCAGTCATCAAAGATTCGGGTGTGGTTGTCTCCTGTTTTGGATTATAATTATTGACTAGAGTGCGAAGTGTTTACCGATGAGCTGGCCACAAAGCCAGGAACGGATTGACATAAATTAAAGTAAACGCTAACTAATTATTCATCTTGACATTATGAGTGATTGCGTTAAAAAAACCTAGGGGTGTTAGCAAAAACATCTCATTTCAATAGGAAACGTGAAGAGCGTAACAATACTATATAAAGCTTATAAGTACAATAACAAGTATGGTAAAACGTGCCCGCTGCCGAAAAAACGTGCACAGATAGCAACAAGAGATTAAACAATGGAAATCCTTGCAAATAATCAATTTAGTTTTATCATTCCCTGTGTAATAAATTAAAGTGAACGCTAAATAATTATTTGTAATGACATAAGGAGTGATTGCATAAAGATAACCCTAGGGGTGTTAGCAAACACATGTCATTTCAATAAGAAACGTTAACACTCTTGCACGACGGTTACATTACATTCACCTCTGTGTTGGGCTCAGAACGGACTATTGTTATGAAAGCGTCTCATTTATGTCATGATCGTTCGAAGCGTTCATCATTGAGGTTACAGAATACTAAACAATCTCTTGCACGACGGTTACATTGCATTCACTGCATTAAAGAAAACCATCTCATACATGATAACTTATATCAGTCTTAATTGATTATTATAATATATTATATACATTCTTATTTCAAAAAACAAACCTTGCACATAATCAATTTGGTTTTACCACTCCTTGTGTAATAAGCAACCTGACAGTGATAACACTATAAAGTTAATTAAATATAGTCTTAGTAATAAGACTTTGCATTAACATAATATTAACTAATTACTAATACCGCGACTCCAGGTCACGCTCACTGTCAATTATGTGGATCTTGGAGTCAGAGTCTCTAACAAGAATGTTGCCATCAGACGACCAAGCACCAATGAATTGTATCTGATATTAATCATGGTGTACTTTCTTTATCAAAACATCATTGTATAAGCGACTGATCCCCTAATTGGACAATGCATCCAGTTGTAATATACTAGTGGATAATAAAGATAAAGATCCAACGGTTTATATGCAAAACTTGTTCTTACTATATACATACCGAGCCGTTTGTTGTTACTTTAATATTAATGATTTACGAGTACATTTCAGTAATTGTGTCATATTTACAATAAACCCTGCACATAATGAATATTTTTATGAAGTAGCATAACCCCAAACAAATCATATAGCGATTAAGGAGAACAGCCTGTAAATACGAATATTGTATTTAATGAAACATATCATATACTTTTTGTGTAATTGTACGTGATAGTAACTGACCATGAACGCCACTTTACCCGATAGCGAATCTATTAACATGTATTGCATATGATGTAGCTTCTAGACACCAAATTTCGCCTATGTCTTCCACGACAACTTTCAATACTGTTCCCATTTGGTGCGAAGATATAATCCTGGTGTTATAAATAATGCCGCAATTGTGAATCTGTTGTATTTAAATACAATAGTTTGCCAAAGAGGTTGCAATGACATATTTACATAACATGTTGCTGTTGAAAACTACCCAAAGACATGGGACAAAAATAGACGTTGATTATGTATTTACTAGATACTTATTTGGTTATTTAATAATAATAGTATAATAATTTTTCACATTATGTAACATGTTCAATAGTTGTTTCTTCATATGCCCGAGAATTAGGACTATTATTGTTCACATGCTTGTGTTATGCGTGTAAAATTCATATAATTTAAATCACCGGTTTAAATTGTAATTTTGAACTGTTTTAAGATAATTAATCTTAGCAGTATGCCACCAGTATGCGGAACAAACACATAGTTTTTTCAACAATGGTATTGAAAATGTTTTTTTTATGATTCCGTTAAGTAAATTATTTATCGTGTAAAGCTTGTTAAAATGTATCCAATGTCAAAACGTGTAAAATTATTCTAAAATACTTGCTAAATGATTCACTTGTGTTCATAAGTGTACAGAGTAATAGTAATTTTACCGATACATGATTGACAAGTCATAGTGACTTGTAAGGGCAAGAATTATACCTTGCAATTAAACACGTGGTGATTATGTAGCATGATATTAATTAAGCATATAAACATAAATCAGTATTCAATTATTAGTATACCTAGCACCGTGTATAAATACAGTGTTTAGATGCCTTCAATGGTAATAACTTGCATGGGCATAGTCATGTTTCTATCATAGTTTATTTTTTTGTGAGCTTAAGTAATGTGCACAACTCCGATTCTCATCCTATTGCTGTTAGCTTCAACAGCTGTCACAGTATCTTAAATATTCTACTTTCGTTGTCTTAAATTCGTCTTTTGGGAAATTAATTAGCGTTGCGTTATAATTTGTCAAAGGGAATTTTCAAACGTGAAACCGTCGTGTTTACGATTGAAAAGGCGAGCATGGCACAAGTGCTGACACATACTGAAAATGCAACCGAACAAACAAGATGATTATGAATTTTCTTCTAGAGCCGGATCTTCACTATTTTTTGAAACCGGCTACAAACTCCTGATTTAATGTATTCAGGGTATACACCGGTTCGATGGCTAGTCATACCTTACTTTTAGACTAATAACAAATCACACATGTTACCAATTTAAGGAAGATGTTTTTGTCCAAAAAGTAAAATTGCATATTTGGAAGTTACGACTCGAGGCCAACAGTATGACTCCATACTGATGGAAAGTTTACAGGTTGGTTATTATGACAGTATCTAGACCAAATTCGAATTTGGGACACGTGCTTTATTTTGATTGCATGTGTGAAATATTTAAGAATTATATTTTAAAATTCAGTAGTAAAGTACTTGTTTCCATATTATCGAACTGAACTCTCCTCGCAGACAGATAATAAAACTCCCCAAAACGTGTTATGTGAATCAAATAATTTTAGTCTCCAAGTGTCATTGTATTCGGTGAATATACAAGGCTGCAGTGATGGATTGGTTTTTAAAATTGTATATACATTATTCATTGGGTAAAACTAATAGTAAACAACTTAGATTCAGGTGTGCTTAAGAAAGCAATTAAAGTATGTAAATGTTTACATACAGATGCTTTTACTTTAACAGCCTCTCAAGGCTGAACTATTATATGTTTTCTGAACTTGTTTTTTGTTAGATGTCTGAGTAAGGGTGTACATAAATATACATCTAAAAACCAATCACATATTATTGAAATCTGCGCTATGATTCCCAAAGATAATGTTCGCTTTCTGATTGATTTTCGATCATTATCACCAAACTTACTCAACATTTCTGTTCAACTTGACACATCGCCTATAAAAAGCATTCACTTATAAACCGCGTTTATTGGTTTTATGTTAATTTACACAAAATTATTATAAATCCAATAAACGCGGTTTATAAGTTAAGAGAATGTGTGTTTATAAGATTAGCTTGTTTAAGGCTAATCGTGATAATGCATGTGGTTGTCTTCAGGATTAATTGTTCCAATCTATATGTATTGCAAATATATAATGGTAGCCTAATAAGGAACGACATTTTTTGCCTAGACTTAATTTTCGTTTAGAAGAGACGCCATTCTCTTATAACGGTTCTTCTGGAATTAATTATCTACTGAAGGCAATTTGTATTTGTTATCAAACTTTACTGTATGTGATTTTAACGAATGGAGCGAGCACGCACCGTTGCAGTTTTCATTGTATTGTAATAATTATTCACCTAGTTACGATACTTTAACTGATGTTAACTATCAATGGAAAATTGAGTAAACTGTCAATAAACGTAGCTGTATAAAAATTCACTTATATAATTCGAAACGTGGTGGATCCGTTGTTTTCAAAATCTCGTTTTTACAGTAATAAACCCACGGTTTATGATGACAGTTTCATAAAACACGCTGATTGGTTCGATACGAGTGCGTAATTGCACGAAATCAATACCGTGACGTATCCAAATGTTTTAACTTGATAGAGTCAAAAAGATTAAAATAACATTACTATAAAATTCCGTACAATTGTTCGTAAAATAAACTTAACCAATTAAAAATCAGTGTTCCTAATGGCAATTGCTGAAATGTCAACGTCAGATGTGGTCTGGTAAAATAGATGTTTGTATATACAAAATTCTCGTTTTTGTTTATTTGTTGCCACAATTTATTCCCGCGAATATATCTATTCATACGACGCACGAACACCATTTTAGCGTTCATGTGTCTTATGAATGGATATGCAAAACAATAATAAAAACGAGCATGTTGTATCTACAAACATTTTTTTTACCAGATCACATCTGACGTTGACATTTCGGCAATTGCTATAAGGAACACTGATTTTTAATTAGTTAAGTTTATTTTACGAACAATTGTACGAAATTTTCGTTGATTGTGAATAGTAATGTTACTTTAACGTTGTTTGGAAAGAAACGACATTATAATTAATTAATTAATAAAAAGAAAAATGATGCATTTTAACAAAAAGTGATGGAAATTGAAAGTTTTTAAAGTATAAAGCCTAGGGAAATTTGGAAATATTTCGAACCTAAACAAAAATGAATCTTATTAGTTTTAACCAAACATGTAAGTCTGTTTAAATTTTTACTACACGACTTAATAAAATGCACGTAAAAGTGGCTGTTGGCAAGGCCCTTGTCCATGACAAATACGATGTATGGGGCAATCTTCAAGCGAGATCAAGTTTACATTAAGGTAAAGCTTATGGTTATGTGCTTTATTGAACATATATTTGATTTTAACTATGTTTTACCAAGGACAGTGTGTTTGCCAGTCACAAACCAATCCTTAATTGTCCTTATGTGACATCATGTTCAGTATGTTTTCATTATTTGCCATCTGTAAAATACTCCAGCCTCGGTTAGAAACGATATTATCGTCTGCGAAGTGTTATCTGCAACATGGTATGTTTTTACGCCCTGATACAATTCCAGAACGAATGGTATATTGCTATTTAATGGGTCGTATGCATCGTGGTAATATCTCTCTAAACTGACAAGATATCAGTTACGCCTTTAACGACATTATGCAATGCCACATTGTCTATTAACAATAACCTGACTAAGAAATGATACTACGTTTATTGCCTTATTAGCGTAATGACATATACGGGCATGGTTGATACAAATCAAGATAGGAGTTCGTGTAGAAGCTGATGTGATTTCCATTGAAAATGGAATATTTGCACTCGATTTAAACATACTAGTTAGTTCATCTTTAATTTTATTATATTAACACCTAGAGCAACCCCAATAATATATTTGTTTTATTTGAAATCATTTCCTAAAATAGTGAAATAGAAGAAACGAACTATATAACCTAACTGAACAAAAGCGTTATATTAAACATTATAAAAAACACGACAGTACCAAAATAATCGAATAACCACACATATTGACCTGGCGTGTTAGAAGCACGTGTCTGTAAATAAGAATGTCCGTGGGTTTTACGATGTAATGTTAAAATGAATGGAGCCCAAATAAGCATCAAATATGGTCTGAATTCTTTTATTTTTTGCGAGCGACAGAGTCAGTCGTACACTTTCTGAACTGATTTTTAGACGGAATCCCACCAAATGGACACTGACAGGTTTGCCTCTGCCAATTAGTTTAGCTTGGCTGCTAAATTATCGTTGTTAACGTGATTAAAGTGACAATTGTTGCGTATAGATAGTTGACGTATGCATTATATTTAAAGTACTTGTTTGTTGGTTTTATTGCGAATAAAGTTGTTTTGAAAATATGATATTTCTAATTTGCTTTTTCTTGCTTATGTCACAAATAGGACCAGCTATTTTTTCATGTTTTTTTTTCTTTTTTAAACGTATCTCTATAATGGTTTATCTATCAATTAGTAAACTGTTCGTGATATGTTTGTACTGTGCTTATTTTGGGATTACCACTAGGGTTTTCGACTTATGTATCTTATAAAATGGTTTAATGTCAATTAAAACTAAAATATCATTATACCGGTATACTTACATGTAAATCGTAACGGCTCTGTGTATAATACTTTGTTGGTAACGCTAAAAAGTAAAGAAGCGCCGTTTCGCTATCTTACAAGTATATACAAAACAAAAGCAATGCAGATATATAACTTTATTTTGATTTAAAATGTTTTGCTATTTTTGCAGATAGTATAGTCTTAAGCTTTTTATATTTGATGTCGCTTTTCCACCTGAATTTTGCAAAGTTACTTGTTTTTGTTGTTAAGCCTAATGTTTGCATTTATTCAAACAAAATGTAAAACTACTGAGTTGAACACTCTGCTGAAGTATACTGTTTTGTTTTTTGCTTGAATTGTCGTAGGCGCATCAACATTAACGCTCATACGCTCAAATATAAACCGTTGTCTTATAGGTGTATTAACATTTTATTTAAAACGTCAAAAGTTCATTACACTGTATATGATAATGTTAAGTCTTAGCAAATCCTCAATCATAAGAGTGGCATAGCATTAGCCTCGAGCTTTATTCACAACTCTGTCAAATTGTACTTAGCATCCTAACTGTTTGGTACTATAGCAATGTCCTGGTTTACAAATTGTATCAAAAGTAGTATGTGTTAATGTATTAAATCGCTTACATGTGTTTACCAATAACTAACGTAATATTGTTTAAACTAATCCCCAAAGCAGTTTGTATTATACGAGGTATGCCAAAATAATGTAGCTTAATTCAACATCTTTTCAATGACTCGTTATTTATATAAAATTTCTACTGCAGTTAAAAAAATAATTGCATCATCCTCATCCTCACCTCATCCTCATCAAATAACTATTATTATTTATATTAAACTATGCTGGATAAAAGCTATCAAAGACCTTATTGACAATTTAAGCTTTAGTTATTGATTGCATTAACATGTTAACATAACAGACGTTTATCCAAAACTTAAACAACGTCTTCGAGATCAATACGTCCAGTCATGGTATGATATGATCAATTCGCAAAGTAAATTATATTGTTATGTTAAATTTAAAGAGGATTATACATTTGAAAATATATAGAATGTGTTGATAATGATTGCCATATAAAAGCTCTAACAAGATTTAGACTAAGCGCTCATTCTTTAGAAATTGAAACTTGCAGATACAATAGCATTCTTAGAGAAAACAGGAAATGCAAACTGTGTAACAGTAAGATGATTGAAACAGAATATCACTTCTTATGTATATGTACGCTTTATAAAGATTTAAGAATTACGTATAATGTTAACCAGTCGTTTTATACTGTCAACAAGTTCACATCTATGATGTCCAGTACTTATTCTAGAAAATTAAGAAAAATTTCCAAATGTATTTACAATGCTATGTTAAAATGAAATAATTACCTTTCTAGCTAGCTGCTCTGTTGCTTCTTGTTAACGTTGAAAACCAATTATGTATTCACAAATGCATTAAATTATCCATTTATGTGAAATGCTTTCTGTTTAGTATTTCATTTGTGTGGTCATCTTTATGTATGTTTGTTTAGTATGTGGTCACAGGCATATATTTGCTGATTTTGCTAATAAACTGAAACTATATAATCATCGTCAACCCAACCATCCTCGTATCAAACCTTCGGTATCTGTTCGGGTTGTCAAAATTATGGCCACATGTGTAAAACTAGCGTAGTAACCGACGTCCGTGATTCTATAACTTAACCGCCTATATCATATCCGTAATAATTTACGTCAGCATAATCATTTCTCACATCCAACGATTATCACCAGTGCAATCATCCGTCAATCGTGTCTAGTTACTGAATTATTTCATCAACATTTTTGAAAACTCTTGTCATCATTCGTATGTATATATCGGGTATTATTTTTTGATAACATACTAACAATATGATTACGATTAAGACTTGTTCGATAATACAACATTAATGACAAAGACGATTGATATAAGTGCGTTGGTGATGTTGTTGATGATGACAGAACATGATGGTGGGGCGGGGTTTTCTTTGTTGTTGACGTTGTTCATGTTGATGGTGATATTATGCGGCTGATGATGGTGATGGTAAGGAAGATTATGATAAGGGGTACAAGACGATTATGAAAATGACTGTTTACCACTGCAATACACTTTAATTGTATGATCACTTAAAACACACAAAGAACACAATGCACTAAATACCAAAGTACTTAGAACCACTTTCTGGTTTGCTGCACAGTTCGTATATCCTAGATATCACTTCTTGAGAAGGGATGGGAGAGGTTTAACGTTTTTTCTGATGAATACTTAGTTATCTGGTGACAATTCATTGTAAAGGTTACGTGAAATTTGTTTTCATAGTGCATTTGTATGGAAATAATCATTTAAATATCATTTCTAGCACGCGACATTATTCTAATGATCGTCGTCGTTTATTGAAAACTAAATGCCACGCCGACAAAAGAAATCAATGAGTATTGATAACGAAGTAATTAAAAGGAGCAATGAACCATATCATTTTGGTTACAAATATAGATTCAGTTTTGATAGTTGTTTTGTTTTTGATAAATTGCATCATTGGATTTTGCTTTTTGCTCGTGTCTTACTAGCAAGAGATATGAGTAGAGTTGGGTATATTTTGATTTGACGTTATTGACATGGTCATTTTATTTGCGAAAAAGGGTGGTTTGTATATAAAAAACATAAGTTTGAATCAATTTTCAAAACAGCGTCGTCTGTTAGATTTCTGTGTATATGTATAGCGTTAAGAGCATCCGCAATGGGGGTGGGTGGGTGAGGGGAAGGTATAAGTAACGCTCATGGAAAACAAAACTTAACGCACGTGCATTCAACTTCCCCCATATTAGTTACGGACGACACTTTCCGCTTTTATGGAATAGTTCTTTTACAGCAAGTATCGTCTAAAAGAAAGTTTAGTCTAGGCGAAAAGTGTAGGTCATGATTAACCTGTCCAGACGTCATATGTTGATCTTTCCGAGAGCACGGCTCATATCTATATATCTTTAACATCAAAAAATGCGTATACCGAAGATATGTGTTTGTTCGCATTTCGTAATGGTTCACATGAATACAGTAAACATCAGTGCATGGCACTTAAATTGAAATAAATGGCATTTACATTATGTTGGTGTGTTATTTTCTGTCAACGGTAATCGCAGAAAAAAATATTTCGGAAACGATACACCAAATTAGCCCATTGATATTTTCTATGACATAAGTATTTTGACAATAACTTGAGATCAACATCGATTCTTTATCACAGACTAAATATCAATCGTATACAACATCAATATCATGTACAACTTGTTAAAAGCCCACTTCTTAAACACGTTTAAAAACTTCAACTCAGTCAGTGTCAAAAACGCGACAATTAATTACTTGACCATATGCAAGTAAACAGCAGATCATCGCTGCATTTACTATTATGCTGACATGTTCAGTAATTGGTGACTATGTTAAATATAGCTTGTGGTGTTTGTCTAGCATTTTAATGCTTTATCCTTGTGTTGGCACAAAGGAACACAATTAAAGACAGATATTAAATGCCACGTTTTATTGACATTTAAGAAAACAATTGCCGCCTTATTCCTGAAAAGAATGCTCTTGTGAACAATAAGTGAGTAAGTGTTATTTGTAGAGAGCTTTATTGTTTGTCTCTCGTGGTAATGTCAATTATGATTTATAACAGTAAGCTATGTTGTTATGCGATGTTTGTGTTATTTAATTTACTGTAATGTCATCATACGGACCAATATATTAAGCTGTGTAGTGATTGGATTTAGCGAGTCAAAGGTGGTATACCTATATTTATGGCTTGCCAACAAATCAGAAATGTGTGTAGTTATTGAATAATGTAAATCTAGCAAGTTGATATGTTTAAGATTTTACAATTTGTTAATAAACACATTACATAATAAGAAACTTGTCTACTCTAAATGTGATTATTCTTTTCAACGGTTGTTTCGACCGTATGCGAATAGGAAACTGTCTTAATTGCAATAATGCGCACATAACATCCTTAAATGTTGATTGTGCTTCGGCAACGGTTATATCCTTTGGCGAATTGCAGGGTTCTCTGTCGTATAGAAATCGCCTGTATGAGTTACATCAATGTACATAATAATATATATACTAGCGTGTTTGTAAGTCCAATCAAATCTCATACAGAACAAGAAGTGTCTGAAATATGTTTTTCTCTTGACGGGAACCTTTGTTTTGATATCTTTTTATTGTTCAGATTTCCCGCGCAATCACGTAACTAATGCGTTCAAAATGTAAATGTTTTTCAAACAAAACTTGTTTGCACTATATTCAAACACAACATTGGCTTTTCGTCCGTAGTGTTTTAAGCATATAGGTTTAGTAATATGTACAAGTAACAATTCACACTTTACATCTATTAAATACAGTAACAAAGCATGCACTCCCGAGCAAATCACATGAAGATTAAGTAAATACATAATAGGTTTATTGTTTGTTAAAAGATAAAAACCCTTTCCACATGCATTTGTGTATTATTGTACGCGACTTTACTGACATGGTGATCTTAAAATTCTACCCGGTCGAGAATCCGTTTAAATATATTGCATATACTCACTGGGGGCTGACGAGGTCAAAACGTAGTCCGTTTCGCTACGACGTCGGGTATATGTTTTACTACGAAATCATTGTTAAAATACACATGACATCGATAACGGAGTAGTAGAAAATTGTGTTTAAAACATGTAAGATTATGCTTTTCTTCTAACAAAACTCTGAATTTAAGCACAATGACATTTCATAGGTCTGTTTCATCAAATTATAATCCAAGATGTGTCTGGTTTATGCGGTTAAACATTAAATATACCGCTGATTTATCAAACCGAAGTCAAGTTTCACTTTAAAAAATGCAATTTAGGTTTACAACTGTGTTTAATGACACAATTTTACAATTTCCAAATTTATCTATGTATCGTTAAGCCACGGGTGTGTTTAGAAATGTGTAGGGTGACCCAGTTATCATAAGTAAAGGCTATTATTATTACTTTTATTAGGCATGATCATGTCTCTGACAGTATACGTATATGCCTCGCTACGCCAACGCTTTAGCGTGTATGCGTTTCTCACAGAAGACGTATTGGTTATCTCTCGAAGGCAAAATAAAGAAAAGTTTTTTTTAATACAGAGTCATTGAGTGGCTGGATGTTTCCTTTGAGGACGAGGTATTAACAACGGCACAACATGATCCGAAGCGCACAGTCGACATGGTAATGATATAAATAAATTCACGACTAGGCCAAAGGAAACGATTCAAATCGAAAATCCATATATAAGATGACAGTTGAGAGTCGAGAACCTAATGTCGTCGGTCTCAATAAAAATGACTCATCTTCTCCTCGTGACAATCCCTTATACGTTTATTTTGATAGAGAGCGACGATAGGTTTTCAGCATACGGTACTCTTTATCAAATAACATTCGATTCTCGTTATCCCCAACTCGCTTATCTCGAAACTCTGCTTATGTCAAAGTAAATCCCATGTCCCAACTTCGATCATCATTTAACTCATACAGATTTTGATTTTAACATTGTAAATATCAAAGCGATTTTCTTGAAAATCGGTTATCGTCAACTTATTTGAGCTGAACTTTATGTTCGTATACATGATTTCACCTGTAAAATCCACACCTGTAACAGCCGTAAGGTGTGGAAAGTAGGACCCCAATAGCACAAATCCGCAATTGCATAACCAATATATTGTTGTAAAGGTGTGACAGTGGGTTTCTGTCACAGGTTATTGTTTACTGCGTACATGACGGCTGGTAAATTTACCTCGTGTTACAATGCGGTTAATGCCCAGTCTCACTATGACGCCGGCGGAGCCCTAGTGCGTGATCAGGCATCTACCGTGATGAACCGGGGCCCTACCGGGATGATCCGGTGCTCCACCGGGATGAACCGTGGACGACCGGGGACAACCGGGGCTCCACCGGGAAAGTATTGAAATGTTTAATACCTATGGGATGAACAGGGAGTCACCAAGTAGGACCGGCAACGACCGGCGTGGCACCGGGAACAACCGGGACTGTACCGGGAACAACCGGGACGGCACCTTAGCTCCACCGGGGCCCAAACACACCCCAGCAGAGCCACGGCAACGCCCTGGTGGAGCCCGGTGAATGCCGGCAGAGTCTCTTTATAGCTACGTTACATAAGTAAACTGGTGCTCTGACGGTGCCGTCCCGGTTGTTTCCGATGAAGTTCCGGTTGTTTCCAGTGCAAAGCCGGTCATTGCCGGTCCTTCCCGGTAACTCCTGGTTCATCACGGATGTATTAAACATTTGAATACTTTCCCGGTGGAGCCCCGGTTGTCCACGGTTAAACCGGTGCGTTGCAGCAACTCTGCCGTGGTTTAATGCCGTTATAGCCCCGGTGAGTGCCGGCGGAGTGACGGTATACCGGGGCTCTGCCGGGACTCTGTCGGCTTTCACAGGGTTCAACTTTTTCGTTTGGATGTCAATGCGCACAGTGAAGCACGGCATCTTTTGCACTGGAAAATAGCAATCTGCAGTAACTGCAAACTGCATGTGATATGTCCTGAAATAGATACAGAATCTTCGTTGAGCAACCTATACATTATATTTGTACTTCGTTGCGCAACCAATACATACTCTGTGCGAAACCTATACATAAAGCGACTTGTAATTTCCTTCGAAACAAAGCATTTGAATGATTAAAAAATATGTTCGTAACCTGTTTTGTACTTTAAAATGTGAAATGTACACTGAATCAAAGTAACATGTAGTTTTATTTAATTTAAGTTACCGTAAATGGCTAGTTTAACAGAATAACCACCTTATGCATTGCTTCAAATCGAAATATTTCGTTTTTAGCTCAAAATAGACTTAAAGGTTGCAACTACGCGCATTTGTTTATTATTGAAAATAAGTACCTACCATTACTGGATGTTCCGTTCTCTAATCCATAATCACCAGAAAAGATGAAACTCGCCTGATTAAGTAGTGTATTTACACAATGTTTTCGTAGTAAAACATATACCCGACGTCGTAGCGAAACGGACTACGCTTTGACCTCGTCAGCCCCCAGTGATACTGTAGCAACTGGACTCGTGTAGTTTGGACGCGTGTGTCATCTCCAACCACTGCCAATATTGTTTTAATTCAAGGCGAAGATAAACCTGACAGTTTTAAATTACCGTCGCCATTGTACACACAGTGGGATAAATTGCTCTAATTAAATACAATAAATATTCACATGCATTGCAATGATGAAACATTTTACGTTTGAAGACAATTTAGCGAACTGTGACAAAATATGCGTTGTTGAGTTGGTTCTTCTAGATAATTATTGCATCGACTTGCATTTCACCAGGGAATAAATTCAAGATGGAATAAAAATAAATCTTTGGTTTAGTTTTTCAAGCAGCAATATTCAAAACGAAACTTTTAAACTGTTATTTTGACGTGATTAATGTGAACATATGTGTTATGTTATATTTCTCAATATATATAAATAACTTTCCGAATTGTTAGTTCTTTGTTTAATTTTTTTCTATACATCAAATGCAATAGATTATTGATAAATATTATTGTGAAATAACATTGCATTTATCTTATTAAGAAAAAGAGGTTGTATCGATCAAGAAAATCGTTAGGGTGTGTGTCTTCGTATTTGAATTGCAACAAATGAAAAGTATAGACTCTGGCTTTTGAACAAATAAAAAACGAGTGTTTGGAGGTATTTGCAAAATATTGTTTTATTGTGATTTTTTGTAACATATAATTCCGTTAATAGTTTCAAAAAGGTCCGACAATTTCCTAAATTTTGCTTGACGACACATGTATACGTTGTAATTGAATTGCAACTAGTATATGTATCATTGAGAGATTTTGACGTTTCAATAGCTTATGTCGTCATGATCCTACGAAATATGATTCAAAATTACTTTACCGTACAATGATTAAATTAGTAACAAACATGAATGTATGCTGAATTAAGAATACACTGACAATGCGAAATTATATATATGACACAATGGAAATTTACAAGGTTTGGTAGATAACATGTATTGACCGGTGGATGATCTGCCAGGCGAAACAAGTTAACATAAAATTACAGTTCAACCCATAACGTTGCACCTACCTCTCGGTGTTAAGACGAGGAATAAGAGGCAAATTCACTGATAAGAATATTTCGTCTTTCATCCGAGATACTCCTAGATTTTGACAATACTTCTTCTAATGGACAGATCTATTTTTAATATCGATGACCTGTCCCGCACCTACTTTGTTCTAATGGCAACTGACTTCATTATAAATCTCTTCTTCTTTTACTCGTTCTTACTTCAGTTTATAATTCGCATGTGACCGACATATGCTTGTTCAAAACATAGTTTTAATCGTCTTTATTAGCAACAAACTGATGTAATTGATTAAACTATGATTATACTAAGTGCATGTCAGTCATAGACCAAGCCTCAACTGTCTTGTGGTGCCATTATATTCAGAATGTTTTTGTTATCTGTCAGCTGTACAATACTCCGAATCGGATAGAAAACAATATAGTCGTCTGCGAAATGATGTCTACAACATAATTTGACACAGCGTCGCGCGCATTTGTTCTATACACACAGTCAAAAGTTTTAGAATATTGTTTCAGTTGGCATATTGTTATTTAATAGGTCGTATGGCATCTTGGTAATTTCTCCATAAACGGACAAGATATTAGTAAACAAGATTATATAATGGTGCATTCTATCTTAACAATAACCTGAGTTGGAAATGATGTTACGTTTATTGCTATTATAGCTTCATTTAATATTATGTTATAGTTGATAGAAATAAATAGATTAAGTCTTCAAGAGTTTGTTAAGAAACATTTTGAAAATGTGATGATTTGACTCGATTTTAACTTACATGCTCACGTGTAATTTTGCTCTTGATATATCAATATCATCATTTATTATTAATGTTGAATCAATTTGAAAAAACAGTTATATTGTGATCGAAAACAACCAAAATGTTAGCCGTTGCGTAATGGACAAGGTGTCCGCTTAGCGATTAGGAGGTCACGGGTTCGATCCCAATATGGGGAGCAAGCTCTTATTCTTTCCCAAAGACACCAAAAACTGGTTAAAGGCCCATGAAACGGAGCGCGGTTCTATAAGCGTGATTCATTCGATGCAATTGAGCTCAGATAAATAGGCTAAAACAAAACATACATGTACCTCACCACACGCGAAATATTCAACATTCCAAGAAAAACGACGTTAATCTGGCCAGAATCAAAATAATCGAATACATGAGCCTGGTGAATTAGCCGCGCGCGTCTGTTAGAAACTATATCCGTGGGTGTGATTATATAATGTTCCAATAAATAAAACCGTATTGCCATCTAATAAAGTCTATTTTCTTTGCTTTTACTTAGCTGCTGGGACACTTCTGTGAACTCAAGGATTGCGTCGCCTTTGAATTTTATGTGGCTCCTTAAATATAATTTATAACAATTCGAACGTTATTTAATTGATGATCATTCCAAAAAGATATTGTTCCCAAATAGCATTTTTAATAAAATCGAAGGAATAATTGGAAATACGAGTTTACATTAAAAGTATGTATAACATTTAAAATAATTGTTCTACTTTTGCAGTTGGTTTCAAAAAAATATTTTTTAAATGGTATCTATGCGCTTATGCTACAAATTGGATCAGCTATTTGTGTTTGTTTTTTCTTTTGTAAACGTTATTCAATACTGATTTAAATATGCCTAAAATATACTTTCTCTGACGTTTTTGTACCGCGCTTTTCTGTAGGAGCACACCCATGGTTCTAAGGCGTATGGACCATTTTTATTGTATAATGATATTTATAATAAGCACTTACATTAATTTATACCAGTTCACCTGCATCTGTATATTACGGCATCGTAATCTTAGACGTTTAGTTGTCCTACAATAATATACAAAACACACAAGACAGATATGCACACACTTATTAAAGTAATGCTATTCCAAATTTAATTTTCATGAAAAAGACCATCGGTTTATTAAGCTTATCATACGTCAATCATCATCATCATCATCATCATCATCATTATAAAAATTATTACTTATCATAACAACCGATTTCACCATCCTCATATCATCTATTCGGTATCGGTCCGAAAGGTCAAAATTATATAAACCAATGTTCGACTTTGTTAGTATGAGCATAGGAACCATTGCCAGTAAGAAACAATGTCCGGAATATCATATCGTCCCCGTCATCATAATCACCGTCTTAATTAATGTCAACACAATTAGCAGCTATTTCCTTATCATAGCATTATCCAACTTTCTATCATCGGTCAGTAGAGATTCGCCTTTACATAAAAATGTAAGGACCACTCATGTCTGGTGATTGAAGTATTTCCTTGTAACTTATGATTCATATGCTCATAATGATTGTGTTTATATCGTCTTATAATGATGAAGGCATGATTAAATTATGATCAGGGTTAAAGGGACTGTCAACCACGACGACGAAGAAAAGAAAAGTTGTAAAATACCGCTTTTGTACAACTATTAGTTTATATGATTAAAATATCACGACTGGTATATTACATTACTTGAAAAAAAATCATATTTTCTGTATATTAGGTAATACAATTTCGCGATGTGAAATCGAGAGTACATCGCGAAAATAGGTGACATAACAATGTACACACTATAAATATCGCAAGTAGATTGATCATTTTATATATTTAATAAATACAATTCACTACACATACACAATTTGCACTCCTGAATTTACCACGTGACGATGATGATCAATCTACTGGCGTTATTTATACGTAACTGGTAGTTACGTGGTAGACATACCCAGTAAAATGTATTACCCAATATACTGAAAATATGAAAACTTAACAACTTTCTTCAAGTAATGTAATATACCAGTTGTGATATTTAAATCAATATAAACTAATAAATGTAAAAAAATACGATATTTAACAACTTTTCTTTTCTTCGCAGTCGTGGTTGACAGTCCCTTGAAGATGTAAACAAGCTTGATGATGAAGACAATGTTGGTGGTTGTAGTATGTCTTAGCTGATTTGTTGATGATAATTTAACAAAATGGTGGGATTGGTGTTTTCTTTGTTGTTTCTGTGATCGATGGTGGTGTTCTGCGGCTGATGCTCGTGATGGTGATGAATATAAGTATAAGGAAAAAACATTATTAAAAGTACTATATACCACTGCAAACAAATTGCATTTTAAGAACAATAACAACAAAAATAGCAAGCAATGCACGGTGTTCACTACCAAAGTCTAGTTGGTAGCAAAGTGCGTTTTAAGGTAACGAAGTTTGGAGTTTAACAGCAATTATAGATGGACATTGAAGTCTGTTGAAACAGGACATATTCCAGTTTATGCGCGTTTTTCAATAACAACGCAACACATACAAATTGAACGCTAGGTATAAGGCCTGATGATGTGCTTCCTTTGTTTGTAGAGTATTTCGGCGCGTGACGTTCATTGATAAAACATGAGATTTTACACAGACGGAACATGTAACGACCAAAATGCTTTATTTCGTGCTTTAATTGCCAATTATTGCTGCAGAATAGTATGCAGTGTATATCCCGTGTAAATGTTAGTTTGCGCGAGCAGTGTTACAGTTTGTATTAAACAATTTCTAATTTAAATTTTATTTTGCAACGCGTTCTAATATATAAATTGATTTTTAGTATGCTTTAATACGATTTTCTGCTGCAGCTTTTCACTGGATTTATAATGCGCTTGTAGACCGTAAGTGATTCTTAGTAATCTGTGAATAGCCTCCTGTTAATAAACTGCAAAATCCGTACATAGTTAGCTGATTGTACGCATAACGCGTAAAAAAACAGTTAAAGGGATTATTTGCTAACAGTAGTCGGACTTGACCTGACCTATTTAGAGCCCCAAATTCTTAATAACTAGATTAACTGAGCGAATAGTATGCATACATGTTCTTTTCCACGAATGAAACAAAGTTTTTAGCGACTTTTTGCTATTGAGGATGCATTCAATATTATTACATTTAAAATATAATTCAAATTGACTGTCATTTCAAAAGTATATGTAGTTGATGAACAAAACTCTTTGACATAACTAATGCAACAGTGCGACGTTGTTCGGTAAAAAGTCATTTAACGGTCCAATTTTCTGATAAAATAAGTTGTTTGCACGCGAATTACTTAAAGCGCCAAAGCGTATTATCAAACCATTTGTTTTAAAATTCACAGAAAATATCACGATATAGAAAGCAGTTCATATCCTATATGCCACGTTATTAGTAAATATGCGAGAGGTTAACCGGTCAATCTTCTGAACGATCAGTTTGCTGGTTTCATTTTCTCGTAAAGGTTAATCTTAGTTGCTTTAATGATACATGTTTCATGGATCATTAAGTAAAATTTCCATTTCCAGCCCGCGCCAAACTGCCAATAACCGCTGTCGCTTACTAAAACCACAACATGTCACGCTGGCGACGGGAATCAATACGTTTCATCACCAAAGTAATAAAAAAGCAATACATAAGTTCATTATTTGTAACAAACATGGATTATGTATCGATAATTGGAACTAGTGTTGTTTTGTTTGCTAATCGCTAACTACGATAGGATGGATATGTTGAGAGCGGGGATTATTTGCTTAGACATTATTTACATGTGTATAATTGTTCTGAATATAACGTACACTATAATGTGCATATAATTAAGAAAAAAGTAAGATTGTGTGCATTAATATTGTTATTTAATGTTTATTTCTGTTAACCTACCTGCTTATAGTTTCGTGTTGCATTTGCCCAAATTGCAATCTCAATCTGGATCTGCACGTGAGCTTCCAAAATACACAATTTCAAAATGATAACCGCATACAAGTAAAGCAGTTGAGCAGAAACACTTGTTTTTAGACAATTTTAATTGCATGTGAAATTATGGTTTCCCTTTACTGAAGTGTATTCAAGAATCATTTGAGAATATACTATATGATAGCAGTCCTTGAAGAATACAATACGGTGCTAATACCAATTATTTCTTATTTGATTGTATTAAATCATCAATGACCTATTAAACAATTTTTATGTGACTGAATTAACAAATTAAAGAGGGACAAAAAGGATGGGATATTTTTGTAAAGTGCGAAGTATTAACATGGCAGGAGCCAATGTTTTATATATGGATTAGGCATAATAATAGAACGTGTGCGATTTTTCAGTTAGATCCAAACATGTGTTTTCAATTTTTAGAAACACAAAGTTATAATTTGAGCAATATTCTATTCAGCTGTGAAGCGCAGACCTGCATACACTCATTTGGAATAATCTCTTCTATTGTATGCATATACTTAAAGCATAAATATTTATAAATTATTGTTGCTGTTATATGCAGATGAAATCGTACTGCTATCAGAGACAAGAACTGAACTTCAAAACGGATTACACTTGTTAGACGCTTACTGTGAAAATGGAAGCTGTGCGTAAATAGTGATTCTACTACGATTATGATTTTTAGAAAAGGTGCATTGCGAAAAATTATTATTTTTACATATATGGAGAAAAAATAGAAATTGTTTCACATTTAACTTATCTTGAGATTGTCTTTACAACGGGGGTGAGCTCTTTTAATGGTACGTTTATTTCACTGACAGGTCATGCTATGAAAGCTATTTTTATGTTAAAAAGTTGTTTCACAAGATTTCCCACAATGTCAATAATTCACAAGTCAGATTTGTTCGAAAAATGAAATGCACCAGTCTTAAGTTACGGATCAGAGGTTTGGGGACTAAACAAAAATATCATACAAATAGAAAGAATACATTTAAAATTTTGCAAAGAGCTACTCGGTGTAAGGCCTCAAAGACAAAAGAATTTCGTATACGGGGAACTGGGCAGAACCCCAAAGAAAAATAAATTGTATATAAAAGATATAAAATACTGGTGTAAAATATTACAAATGGAATCAATGAAATATGCAAAAATAGTATATAATACCATGTTAGAAAAGGTAGAAAACAATAATGATACCAAGTCATTGGCATATAATGCTAAGATTTTATTTCAATCTATAGGGTTTCCCCATGTGTGGATATATCAAGTTGTTGGGGACATAGATATGTTTCTTCTCGCGTTGAAAGAAAGAATCAAAAATGTATTTTTACAAAATCGGACAATTGAATTTAACGAGTCAACACGATCTAGTTCATATACTATGTATTCTATTTTTAAATAGCCACCATGTTTATACCAGTTTAATATAGACAGTTGTAGGATTGCATTATCAAGAATGTCTGCATATAATTTAGAAATAGAAGCTGGTAGTTGGAAAAAAAGCAATACCTACCCCACGCGAAAAAAGAACATGTTGTTAAGGTCATAAGTTAAAGGACGAATTCCATTTTTTATTTGAATGCCCACCTAACACTGAATTAAGAAAAAAATTGCATTAATAAATATTACTATGTCAGACCAAACATACCAAAATTTAACGACATTTTCAGTGCAATAATAGTAAAATAAATCGAAACCTGGCAATTTTTGTTAAAATAAGCTTTCAAATTGAGGAATAAATACCATACATATTTTGAATAATTTAAGCAGTATCATATTATCTACCTTTAACATGCTAACTACAAAAATATTTTCCTCAGTACATTTATTATTCTGTATTAAGTATTATATTACAAATGATATATAATCGGATTGTAAAACATTTAATTTGTTCAGATGTCTCTGCATTTTTTAATGGAATATATATTTCACTTCATAACGTTTTGTAACAATATGCATGTTTTAATTATGACCTTTAAATTGATATGTGTAGAACATCTTTTGTATACTTTTGTGTATTCATGGGCATTTCTTCCCCTGTGTATTTGGAAATAAATCCTAAATCCTGAATCAAAAAAGTTTACGCTTTAGCATACGCAGATTGTACAATCTGTCTCGTTGTTCTCAGATTGAAAACCGCTATTTTCGAAAACGTTTTGTATTACTGAAGCAAATGTTCATTTTTTTAGGTTTTAATGTGCATGGCGTTGTAGATATTACTGCTGTAAATGGTTCAGCCAGGAAGAAGGGGTGCGAAAACATACTCACTATGTAGAATTATCAGTAACATTTCATAACATCCGTTTCTTAACGCCATCTCGGAAGTATCATTTGCTCATTTATCAATGCATCTCACAAAAGAGGTGGCACCAATGATCAACGGCCACGGAGTTGTAATTGCAATATTTGGAAAAAAACGCGAAAATAGTTCGAACAGTTTATACACACAATAATACGTGCCAAAACATTATTCTTCAAATTAATTATACAATATTGCAAGAAACGAAAATAGTTCATTTGTTATATTATTATAAATAAATCAATCAATCCGAGTAATAACAGTTCAGTTCATTATCAATTCAAGCCGTTATCTAAATGCTTGTTTTTAACAGAGAACAAAATATATTCGCTCTCGGACGGTTAACACTATAAATGAACAGAATGGCCTGATCTGGGGATGCAAGTTAAGCACATGTATTAAGTCGGGTTTTCGAGAGCGCGGCTCTAGTCGATTTTTAACATCAAACACATGTATATACCGAATTTCTGTGATTGTTTTGAGTTCTTAATGTAAATGGTACACATGGGCACAGTACACATCAGTGAATGACACTGACATTGGAATACATAGTATTATAGTCATGTTTGTGAATTATATCATGTAAACGGCAATCGCAGACATATTTATTTTGAAAATGATACACCAAATTAGCCAATTGGTATTTTCTATTGCATTAATATCCTGACAATAACTCGAGATCAACATTGATTCTGTATCGCAGACTTAATACAAGATAAGTATTGATGCAACGCATCAAAGGGCGTCGGGAATTTTAGTGTAAAAGGCACTCAATTATGTTACATGGAACGATTTATTTTCTACTGTAAATATTAATGTATTGGCCGATTATTTAAAACAAAAAAGAACAAGATACTGGTATAACCATTATCTATGATTTTGTGTCATAACTCCCAAATAACCATTATCTATGATGTTGTGTTATAACCCCCAAATAACCATTATCTATGATTTTGTGTTGTAACCCCCAAATATTTCATAGTTCATTTTATTTACATTGGTTTCCTTCTTTTTTTACTGGCATCCGTGTGCAGTTTTCATTTATGGAACAGAACTGTGTAGGTTTACAAAAAATCTGCTTCATCTTGTACATGTGTAAGCGTAATTTCATTTTTTTCTCAACTTCAAGGGGAGATTATTCTGAACTTATTCTTACGTTGCTCATTAACGATAGGGGTTGAGTACTCATTGATATGAAAACACTGTTAAAGTGTTAATGTGTTTACGACCCCCCCCCCCCATTCTCTCACTCATATATTTCATGGGCATTATAAAAACAAAAAACGGTAACAACATAACAGCATATTTATTTAAGCTAAAATTACTACATCAAAACAAAAACTTAACATCGAACACAAATAAAATAATTTGATTCTACTGGGGCTCGAACCTTGGACCTCTCACATGTGATGCGAGCGTGTAACCACTACACTACGGAACCGCTTGAAAAATCACCTACTAACTAAGATATTAATAAGCTATTAATAGTCGGTTTCAATGTACACCCGGAAGTGTAAACGACGGACAGTGAGCGGGGTTAAAAGTCCATACCAAAGGGTCCATACCACTAGCAAGATACGGGTCGGGCATGCGCCCTTCTATATGTGGTTCTTACAAAAATACCTGTGGGAGGACTTGATAGTAATGAAACTGGGGTGCTGTGATGGTGTTCCTCATTCATAAGCGGCTGCTTCCTTTATCAAGACTAATTATTACAATTAATAATACGTGTCGCGCTTCGCGCTCTATAGCGCCTTTATTAGTAACAAGGCGGTTGCTAGGATAGTGGAACAAAGAAGTTTTGTTTGTATACAAAACCAGAAAGTTTCACCGGTTCGCGTATTTGTCCAGTCCCTGTGAACTTTTATTATTGCCCAGTCTCTGTGATCAGTTATTAATTAAAAGAATTAGCTTTGCATTATTGGCAATGAATGTTGTAGTAAATGTAATAGGCACAAATGCAGTACTTATTTACACTAATTTACACAAAAAATCACAACTATGCAAGATATTCTGACAACAAAAATATATACATCGATCCGTAAAATAACTTCCCCTCCCATAAGCGAAAAAAAAACGGATTACATACTAGTCGCCGCACGTCAGTGCGACGCCAATGAATCGTATATAATATCAACTCATGTACAACTCGTTAAATGCCCACTTCTTTAATACGTTTAAAAACATCAACCCAGTCGGTGTGAAAAACGCGACATTTATTTTCTTGAGCATTAGCAAGTAAACAGCAGTTTATCGCTGCTTTTACTATTATGATTTTGGAAAAATATTTAGTAATCGGTGTCAATGTTAAATTTAGTTTGCGTTGTTTTGTTTAGCATTGTAATGCACTATCCCTGTGTTGGCACGAACATACACATTTAAGGACAGATAGTAAATGCGTCATTTTATTGACATTAAAGAAAACAATTCCCGACTTATTCCTACAAAGCATTCTCTTGTGAACAATATGTGTGTAAGTGTTATTTGTAGAGAGCTTTATTGTATGTATCGCATCTTAAATGTCAATTTTGATTTATAATAGAAGGTTATGTTGTTATGCTAATGTGGTGTTATTTAATAGACTTTAATTTCATGATACGGACCAATATATTATGCTGTGTAGTGTTTGGATCAAGCGAGTCAAAGGTAGTATACGTATATTTATGGTTTGTCGACAAATACAGAAATGTGTGTAGTTATTGACTAATGTAAAACTAGGAAGTTGATATCTTTTCAGATAATTATGTGATTAAAATGTGTTTATCAACAAATTCAATAATAAGACAATTGTCTACTCTACATTTGGTTATTCTTTAAAGACCAATGTTCGTTCGAAAGTATGAATATGGCAAACTGTCTTACTTGCAATAAAGAACTCATAACATCCTGAAACGTTGGTTGCGCCTCGGCCGTAGTGGTATCCTTTTGGTACGCAATCCCGTAACTAATGCGTTAAAAATTCAAATCTTTACAAACAAAACTTGTTTGTACTATATTCATACACAACATTGGCTTTTCGTCCGTAGTATTTAAAGCACATAGGTTCAGTTACTTGTACAATTAACAATTCACACTTTACATCAACTAAATAAGTAACAAAGCATGCGCCACACTTTACATCAACTAAATAAGTAACAAAGCATGCGCCACACTTTACATCAACTAAATAAATAACAAAGCATGCGCTCTCGAAAAAATAACAAGGAGATTAAGATTAAGAAAATAATAGGTGTATTTTTTTTTTAATGATAAAATCCATATCCACATGCATTTGTGTATTATTGTACATGACTTACATGGTGATCTAACAATTGTACCCGGTCGCGAATCCGTTTAAATAAAGGGCAGATAATGTAGTAACTGGACTCGTGTAGGTTAGACGCGTGTTTCATTTCCGAACCACTGCCGATATTGTTTCAATTTATAGCGCAGAACTATCATGCAGTTTTAAATTACCGTCGCAATTATACCCACAGTGGGACGAATTGCTCTAATTATATACAATCAATATTTACATGCATTGCAATGATTAAACAATTTACGTTTGAAGACAATTTAGCGAACTGTGACAAAATATGCGTTGTTGAGTTGTTTGTTCTAGATAATTATTACCTCGACTTGCATATCACCAGGGAAAACATTAAAGGTTCAATAAAAAAATACATCGTTGGTTTAGTTTTTCAAGCAGCAATATTCAAAACGAAACTTAAACGCTCTTATTTTGACTTGATTAATGTGAACATATGTAATATGTTTTATTTCTCAATATTTGTAAATAACTGTCCACATTGTTAGTTCTTGGTTTGATTGTTTCTATAAATCAAATGCATAAGATTATTGATTAATATTCTTTTGAAATAAACTTGCATTCATCGTATTAAGAAAAAGGGTTTAAACCGATCAAGAAGTTCTTAAGTGTGTGTTTCTTCGTATTTGAATTGCAACAAATGAAAAGTATCGACCCTGGCTTTCGAATACATAAAACCGGAATCTTTGGAAGTGTTTGCGAAATATTGTTTTATTGTGCTTTTTTGTAACTAATTATTTTGTTAATAGTTTCAAAAATGTCCGTCAATGCCCTAAGTTTCGCTTGACGACACATGTATACGTTGTCATTAAAGTGCAAGTAGTATATGTATCATTTAGAGATTTGGACGTTTCAATAGCTTATGTCGTCACGTTTCAATAGCTTATGTCGTCACGTTTCAATAGCTTATGTCGTCATGATCGTACGAAATATGATTGCAAATTACTTTACTGTACACTTATTAAAGTAGTAACAATTATCAATGCATGCTGAAATTAATATTACACTGACAATGCGAAATTATATATATGACACAGTTGAAATTTTCAAGGTCTGGAAGATAACATGTATGGAGTGGTGGATGATCTGCCAGCCAAAACAAGTTAACATAAAATTACAGTTCAACCCATAACGTTGCACCTACCTCTCGGTGTTAAGACGAGGAATAAGAGGCAAATTCACTGATAAGAATATTTCGTCTTTCATCCGAGATACTCCTAGATTTTGACAATACTCCTTCTAATGGACAGATCTATTTTTAATATCGATGACCTGTCCCGCACCTACTTTTTTCTAATGGCAACTGACTTCATTATATATCTCTTCTTCTTTTACTCGTTCTTACTTCGGTTTATAATTCGCATGTGACCGACATAGTCTTGTTCAAAACATAGTTTTAATCGACTATATTAGCAACAAACGGAATGTATTTGATTAAACTATGATTATACTAGGTACATGCCAGTCAAAGACCAATCCTCAACTTTCCTGTGGTGCGATTATATTCAGAATGTTTTTATTATCTGCCAGCTGTACATTACTCCAGGATCGGATAGAAAACGATATAGTCGTCTGCGAAATGTTGTCTACAACATGATTTGACACAGCGTCGCGCGCATTTGTTCTAAACAGCCAGTCAAAAGTTTCAGAAGATGGTTTCAGCTGGCATATTGTTATTTAATAGGTCGTATGGCATCTTGGTAATTTATCCCTAAACTGACAATATATCAGTAAACAAGATTATATAATGGTGCATTTTCTCTTTACAATAACCTGAATTTGAAATGATGTTACTTTTATTTCTATTATAGCTTTATATCATATTATGTCAATAGTTGATAGAAATATATAGATAAAGTCTTCAAGAGCTAAGAAGCCTTTTGAAAATGGGTTGATTGGATTCGATTTTAACATACATGCTCACCTATAATTTTGTTGCTGTAACATCAATATAAACGTTTATTATTTAATTTGAATCAAGTTAACAAAATAGTTACATTATTATCACAAACTATCAAACATGCATGTAACTCAACAAACGCGAAATATTTAATCCAAGAAAAACGATGTAAATCTGCCCAGCATCAAAATAATCGAATAAACGCTACATGGGCCTGGTGAATTAGCCTCGCGTGTCTGTTAGCAACTTCATCCGTGGGTTTTATGATATAATGTTCCAATGAATGAAACATAATAGCCATCTAATAAGGTCTGTTCTCTTTGTTTTGACATAGTTGCTCAGCCACTTGCGTGAACTTATTTCCATACGGCATCCCCCAGACGGGCACAGACACAAGATTGCGTCGCCGTTGAAGTTTATGTGGCTCCTTAAATATAATGTTTAACTATTCGAACGTGATTAAACTTATGATCATTCCAAATAGATAGTGTGCACAAATAGAATTTTTATAAAATCGGAAAAAACAATTGGGAATACGAGTTTACCTTAAACGTATGTATAGCATTAACAATATTTGTGCTACGTTTGCAGTTGTTTTCACAATTTGATTTTTTAAATTTTAATATGCGCTAATTCTACAAATCTGATTATTTGTAATTGTTTTTTTTATTTTGTAATTTTTTTTTATACTGATTTATATATACATTAAACATACGTTTCGTGGTAATTGTTGTTCCACGCTTTTATCTAGGAACATTATAAGTGTTCTAAGCGTAGGGAAATGTGTTTTTTTTGTATAATGATATTGATAATAAGCACTTACATATATTTATACCAGTTCACCTACATTTGTACATAAACGACATCAGTTTCTAATACTTAAGTGATAGTTCAAATGTAAAGATGGGAGTTTTGCCGTCTTACAATAAAATACAAAACCAACAATACAGATATGCACACACTTATTAAAGTAATGCTATTCCATATTGAATTTTACTGAAACATGCAAACGGTATGTTTAGCGCAACTAATCTTAGGTTAATATGAATCCACCTTTGTAGATTAATACGCTTATATATAGACAATATTGCATTTTATAGTTTCAATATTGTTTGAAAGAGTTCTGCTTTTTTAGCAAGTTTTTTTTTCAGTCGAACACTTTTTATATATGTTGCGTTCCCATGTTAGTTCGACAATTACACTGTTCATTATTTAGCAAACTGTCTGTGTATAATGTTTTTGGTTCACCATAATTAAAACAAGCATAACATACTTCGTCAACATCATCATTTTCATCATCATCCGCAGCAGCAGGAGCAGCAGCGGCAACACCACGATCACCAACAACAGCATCATCACCATTGATTTCAAAATTCTCATATATATAGTTGTTTCTTGTCCGTTTGTCAAAATAATGTTTAAACAAATGTTTGACTTTGTAAGTATAAGCATAGGAACCATTGGCAGTAGGAACCAATGTCCGGGATTCCATATCGTCCCTGTCATCATAATCACCGTCTTAATTAACGTCAACTTAATCGGCAGCTATTTTCTTATGATATCAAAGCGCACTTACTTATGCGTACTTGAAATGTTCTAAGAATCAATATTATTTTGTTTAAATACTGTTTTGCTATTTACGATACGTTCAACACTTTTATATTTAAAATGGTTTTCACGTTGAAAGCCAATTTAGGAGTACATGTAGTAAATAAACTAAACTCTTTGACATTATTGATTGAAAGTACTCCTTTGTTCTGTGGATTGTAGTATTTTCATTCACCAGTAAATTTATCTGATAAAAAGTTGTTTACCGCGAAGAACTAACAACGAAAAGCGTGACATCAATATAAAGAAGTGAAACTCCAGCTGCTGGAGCAGTATTTTCCGTATTTTCCGCATTGTAAGTTCTTGGTTTGATTTATGTCTACAAATCAAATGCAAACTATTATTGATAAATATTGTTGTGAAATAACATTGCTACATCTTATTTTGAAAAAGAGGTTGTATTGATCAAGAAAATCGTTAGTCTGTGTGTTTGATAAAACATGAGATTTTACACAGACGGAACATGTAACGGCCAAACTGCTTTATTTCGTGCTTGGATTGCCAATTATTGTTGCAGAATAGTCTGCAGTGTATACCCCGTGTAAATGTTAGTTTGCGCGTGCAGTGGTACAGTTTGTATTAACAAAATACTATTTTTAATTTTATTTTGCAACGCGTTCTAATTTAAATATTAATTTTGTATAATGTTATAATACGATTTTCTGCTGATTATGCATCTGAAATTTCTTTTTGCTTAACCCATTTATGCCCAGTGTACTCTCCCATCCTTCTAAATTGGATCAATTTATTTCCAAAATAAGGGATGTCTAGTATATTTATTTCTATATTTAGAATATTACTTACTGAAATTCCTTTAAGCAAACAGCGCAGACCCAGATGAGACGCCGCATCATGCGGCGTCTCATCTGGGTCTACGCTGTTTGCAATGTCCTTTTTTCAGGACGCTAGGCATGAATGGGTTAATATGTAACAAGACATCGTTAAGAACGATGTCGATAACTTTTACTATGAAACAAAACAACTAAAGCTATTCATACTTACTATTAACCCATTTATGCCCAGTGGACTCTCCCATCCTTCTATATTGGATCAATTTATTTCCAAAATTAGGGATGTCAAGTATATTTATTTCTATTTTTAGAATTTTTCAGAAAGAAATTCCTTTTTAGCAAACAGCGCAGACCCAGATGAGACGCCGCATTATGCGGCGTCTCATCTGGGTCTACGCTGTTTGCAATGTCCTTTTTTAGGACGCTAGGCATGAATGGGTTAACGTGACATATAGGATATGAACTGCTTAATATATAGTGATATTTTCTGTTAATTTTAAAACAAATGGGTTGATAACACGCTTTGTCGTTTGAAGTTATTGGCGTGCAAACAACTTATTCTATCAGAACATTTGACCGTTTAATGAAATGTGTACTATTCACCGAACAACGTCGCACTGTTTCTGTATGTGTGTCAAAGAGTTCAGTTCATCAACTACATATACTTTTGAATTGACATTCAATGTGAATTATATTTTAAATGTAATAGTATTGAACGTATCCTTTATAGCAAAAGTCACTAAAACTATGTTCCATTCTTGGAAAAGAACATGTATGCATAATATTCGTTCAGTAAATCTATTCATTAAGAATATGGGGCTCTAAATAGGTCAGGTCATGTCAGACTACTGTTAGCAAATAATCCCCTTACTGTTTTTAACGCGTTACGTGTTAAATCAGCAAACTATGTACGGATCTTTGCAGTTTATTTGCAAGGGTCTATTTACAGATTAATAAGAATCACTTACAAGCGCATCATACCATATTCAAAATTCACAGAAAATATCACGATATAGAAAGCAGTTCATATCCTATATGTCACGTTATTAGTAAATATGCGAGAAGTTAACCGGTTAATCTTCTGATCGATCAGTTTGCTGGTTTCATTTTTTTTCTCGTAATGTTTCATGGATCATAAAGTAAAATTTTCATTTCCAGCCCACGACAAAATTTCAATAACCGCTGTCGCTAACTAAAAATAAAATGTCACGCCGGCGACGGGAATCAATACGTTTCATAAACAAAGTAATAAAAAAGCAACAAATAAGTACATTATTTGTAACACACAGGGACTATGTGCACATAATTAAGAAAAAGTAAGATTGTGTGTATTAATATTGTTATTTAATGTTTATTTCTGTTAACCTACCTGCTTATAGTTTCGTGTTGCATTTGCCCAAATTGCAATCTCAATCTGGATCTGCACGTGAGCTACCAAATAAACAATTTCAAAATGATAACCGCATACAAGTAAAGCAGTTGAGCAGAAACACTTTTTAATGTGAATTGTAAGTGAAATAATTGTTTTCCTTTAATAACGTTTATTCAAGAATCACTTGAGCATATACTCGATGATAACAGTCCTTAAAGAATACAATACGATGCTTATACCAAGTATTACTTATTTGACTGTATAAAATCATCAATGACCTATTAAAAACATTATTTGTGACTGAGTTTACAAATGTAAGAGCGATACAAAGGATGGGATGTATTTGTAAAGGGCGAAGTATTAACATGGCAGGAGCCAACGTTTTATATAAGCATAACAATAGAACTTGTCCACAGTGCGATTTTTAATTTAAATCCATAAATGCGTTTATTTTCAATTTTTAGAAACAGGAAGTTATAATTTTAGCAATATTCTATTTAGCTCTGAGGCGCAGACCTGCAAACAATCATTTGGAATAATTTCTTCTATTGTATGTATATACTTTTAGCATATTGTTTTTACCAGACGCTGATTGTACAACCTGTCGCGTTGTTTTCAGATTGACAAACGCTATGTCCGAACAAGTTTTGTATTACTGAAGCAAATATTCATTTTTGAGATTTCAATGTGCATGGCGGGGTAGATATTACTTCTGTAAATTGTTCAGCCATAAACAAGGGGTCCGAAAACATACTCACGATGTAGAATATTTACTGACATTTCATACCAACGGTTCCTTAGCGGCATCTCGGAAGTATCGTTGGCTCTTTTATCGATGCATCTCAAAAAAGAGGTGGCGCCCGTGATTAACGGCCATGGAGTTGTAATTGCAATATTTGAAACAAATGACGAAAATAGTTCGAAAAGGTTATACACAAAATAGTACGTTCAAAAACATTATTCTTCAAATTAAATATACAATATTGCAAGAAACGAACATAATTTATTTGTTATATAATAATAACTAAATAAATAATCGTGTCGCTCTCGGACGGTTAACACTATAAATGAACAGAATGGCCTGATCTGGGGACTACGTTGGCATAGAGGTGACATTCACCTCTCTTTTTTTAAATTGCTCTCCTCTTTTTTCTATCTCGTTGCCACGATTTAGCTAAGTCGTGGCCATGAGATAGAAAAAAGTGGAGTGCAAAACTGAATAAAGCAAAGTGCAATTAAAAAAAGAGAGGTGCAGTAAATAAAGGCAGAGTGCATTAAACAAAAGAGGAGAGAATTTTCGCTATCTCGAGATCCCGAGTTAGTCAGTAGTAGTAGTAGTAGTAGTAGTAGTAGTAGTAGTAGTAGTAGTAGTAGAAGTAGTAGTAGTAGTAGTAGTAGTAGTAGTAGTAGTAGAAGTAGTAGTAGTAGTAGTAGTAATAGTAGTAGTAGTAGTAGTAGTAGTAGTAGTAGTAGTAGTAGTAGTAGTAACAGCAGCAACAACAACAACAACAGCAGTACACAGCAGTAAATAGTACACATGGGCACAGTTAACATCAGTGAATGACACTGAAATTGAAATACATGGTATTATAGTCATGTTTGTGAGTTATATCATGTTAACGGCAATCGCAGAAATATTTATTTTGAAAATGATGCACCAAATTAGACAATTGATATTTTCTATAACATAAATATCCTGACAATAACTTGAGATCAACATTGACTCTTTATATTATCAATTTCATGTACAACTCGATAAATTCCCACTTCTTAAATTCGTTTTAACCCTTCACCTTAGTCAGTGTCAAAAACACGCCATTTAATTTCTTGAGCATTTGCAAGTAAACTGAAGTTTATCTCTGCGTTTGCTATTATGATTTTCAAACATATTCAGTAAACGGTGTCTATGTTAAATTTATCTTGCGTTGTTTTGTCTAGCATTTTAATGCACTATCCTTATATTGTCACGAACTTACACAATTAAGAACAAATAGTAAATGCCTTATTTTATTGATTTAAAAAAACAAAACAATTGCCGACCTTATCCCGCAAAACATGCTCTTGTGAATAATATGTGTGTCAGTGGTATTTTTATAGAGATGTATTTTCTAATGGTAAAGGTCAATTATGATTTATTACAGTAGGCTATATTGTTATGCGATTGTGGTGTTATTTAATGTACTGTAATGGCATGATCCGGACCAGTATATTAAGTTATATAGTGTTTAGATTTAGCGAGTCAAAAGTGGTATACGTATATTTATGGTTTGTCAACAAATACAGAAATGTGTGTAGTTATTGAATAATGTAAAACTATGCAGATGATATATTTAAGATATGTGATTAAAATTTGTTCATCGACGAATGACATAATAAAAAAAATGTCTACTCTAAATGTGATTATTATTTTAAGACAAAGGTTGTTTCGACCGTATGCGAATAGGAATGATATTGCAATAAAGCGCACATAACATCCTGTGCGTAGGTTGTGCTTCGGCCATGGTTAATTCCTTTGGCGAATTGCAGGGTTCGCTCTCGTATAGAGACTCGCTTGTATGAGTTACATCACTATACATAGTAATATATATACTAACGTGTTTGTAAGTCCGATCAAATCTTTTACAGAAAAAGAACTGTCTGAAATCTGTTTTTCTCTTGATGGGCCTCTTTGTTTTGATAAATTTTATTTTTGAGATTTCCAGCGCAATCGCATGCCTAATGCGTTTAAAATCACATTGAGATAAAGTTATACCACGAATACGTTTATTGTTTTGTAAATGATCAATACCATATCAACATGAATTTTGGAATTATTGTACGTGAGTTGACTGATATGGTGATCTGCACATTTTACCCGATATCTAATCCGTTTAAATATAGTAAATATACTGAAGCAATGGACTCAAAGTTTGGACTCGTGTAGTTTAGACACGTGTTTTATCCAAAACCTCTTCCGATATTGGTCCCATACGTATCGAAGATACTATCTTGCCGTTTTAAATTACCGTCGCAATTATAACCCCAGCGGGATGATTTGCTTCAATTAAATGCAATACACATTCATAGATATTGCAAGGACAAATATTTTACCTTTGAAGACTATTGAGCTTATTGTAACAAAACATGCATTGTTGAGTTGGTTATACTAGATAATTATTGTGTTTACTTTCATATCAACAAAAATAGTTACAGACGGAATGAAAATAAATCGTTAATTTAGTTTTTTTCAAGATGCAATATTCAAAATGAAACTTTAAATAAGAAACTCTTATTTTAACGTGATTAATGTGAACATATGTGCTATGATTTCCCGCATTGTTAGTTATTGGTTTGAATAAATCTTGCGACAAATCCATAAAACAATAACCTAACAAATGACGACAAGCAACTCAAATAAAATGCAATAGATTATTGATAAATACTGTTGTGAAATAATATTGCATTCAACTTATTATGACAAAGAAGCTTAATCGATCAAGAACAAACATGAATATTTGCCGAACTAAATAATACACTGACAATGCGAAAGTTTATCTTTATGACAACGTTGAAATGTACAAGGCCTCGTAGATAACACGTATGGAGTGATGGATGATCTGCCAAAACATTTTAACATTTAATTACAGTTTTACCCATAACATTGCAACTACTTTTCAGTGTTAAGCCGGATAATACGAATCAAATTCAATGATAATAAAGCATATTCCTTCTTTCATCCGAAATACTTATAGATTTGGACATCCTGCCCCGCTCTTGCTTCTTATCTAATCACAACTTGTTTTATTCTAAATCTCTTCTACTTTTACTCTTTCTTACCTCAGTTGATTATTCGCATGTGACTTGCATATACTTGTTCAAAACATAACTTTAATCGAATATACTAGCAACAAACTGAATGTAATTGATTTTAACTATGATTATACTAAGTGCATGTCAGTCATAGACCAAGCCTCAACTGTCTTGTGGTGCCATTGTATTCAGAATGTTTTCATTATGAACCAGTTGTACAATACTCCAGGCTCGGATAGAACACGACATTGTGGTCTGCGAATCGTTATGAAGAACATGATTTGATACAACGTTGCATGCATTTGTTCTATAACCCAGTAAAAGTTTCAGAATATGGTTTCCGCTGGCGTATTGTTATTTAATTTGTTTTATAACATCTTGGTAATTTCTCCCTAAACTGACAAGATATCAGTAAACAGGATTATATAATGGTACATTCTCTCTTAACAAAAAACCTGAGTTGGAAATGATGTTAAGTGTATTGCTATTATAGCGTAATATCATATTGTGTCATAGTTGATAAAAATATATTTAAAAAGTCTTGAAGAGTTTGTTAAGAAGCAATTTGAAAATGGGATGATTTGACTCGATTTTAACATATATGCTCACCTATAATTGTGTTGTTGTAACATCAATATGAAAGTTTATTATTTAATTTGAATCAATTTAACAAAATAGTTACATTTTGAACAAAAACTATCAAACATGCATGTTACTCAACAAAAGCGAAATATTTAAAATTCAAAGAAAAACGATGTTAATTTGCCCAGCATCAAAATAATCGAATAAACGCTACATAGGCCTAGTGAATTAGCCTCGCGTGTCTGTTAGCAACTTCATCCGTGGGTGTGATGATATAATTTTCCAATGAATGAAACATAAAAGCCATCTAATAAGGTCTGTTCTCTTTGTTTTGACATTGTTGATCAGCCACTTGCGTGAACTTATTTCCATACGGCATCCCCCAGATGGTCACAGATACAAGAGTGCATCGCCTTCGAGGTGTATGTGGCTCCTTAAATATAATGTTTAACTATTCGAACGTGATTAAACTTATGATCATTCCAAATAGATAGTGTGCACAAATAGCATTTTTATAAAATCGGAGAAACAATTGGATATACGAGTTTACCTTAAACGTATTTAAAACATTAAAAATATTTGTGCTACGTTTGCAGTTGTTTTCAAAATATGATATTTTCAATTTTAATTTGCGCTAGTGCTACAAATCTGAGTATTTGTGATTGTTTTGTTTTCTTTCGTAAACGTTTTTATGCTGATTTATATGTACATTAAATGGCAATTTTCGTTCCGCGCTTTTATATAGGAACACTATAATTGTTATAAGCGTAGGGAATTTTTTTTTGTATAATGATATTGATAAAAAGCACTCACACATATTTATACCATTTCACCTGCATTTGTACATAAACGACAATTTCTTATACTTAAGTGATAACTCAAATGTAAAGATGGAAGTTTTACCGTCTTACAATTAAATACAAAACAAGCAATACGGATATGCACACACTTATTTAAGTAATGCTATTCCATTTTGAATTATACTGAAACATGCAATCGGTATGTTTAGCGCAACTAATCAAAGGTTAATAGGAAACCACCTTCGTAAATATACGCATATATTGAGATAATATTGCATTATATATTTTCAATATTGCTTAAAAGAGTTCTGTTTTTTTAGCATTTGTTTTTCAGTCGAACACTTTTTATATTTGTTGCGTTCCCATGTTAGTTTGACGAAAACACTGTTCGCTATTTAGCCAAAAATCTGTGTATACTGTTTATGGTTCACAATAATTAAAACAAGCATTACATTCTTCATCATCATTATCATTATCATCCGCAGCAACAGGAGCAGCAGCGGCAACACCACCATCACCAACAACAGCATCATCACCATTGATTTCAAAATCCTCATATGATATAGTTGTTTCTTGTCCGGTTTGTCAAAATAATGTTAAAACCAATTTTCGCCTTTGTTAGTATGAGCATAGGAACCATGCCCAGTCGGAACCAATTTCCGGGATTCCATATCGTCCCTGCCATCATAATAGCCGTCTTCATTAACGTCAACATAATCGGCAGCTATTGTCTTATCATAGGATTATCCAATATGCTATCATCGGTCAAACGAGTTTGACTTTTACATCAAAATATCAGGAATAATCATGTCTGGTAATATTACTATTGCTTTTAATTATTGTATGTATATCCCAATTATGATTGTGTATACACCTTGTTATAATTAGATACCGTTAATGGTGATAACATGATAAAGGTATGAATAGAGATCATATATTAACAATCTTGATGACTAATATAATGTAGATGATGATAGTATGACTTTGTTGATTTTGATAATGATAATGTAACATGGTGGCATGTGTGTTTTCTTTGTTGTTGACGTTGTTGATGTTGATGGTGATGTTCTGCGGATGATTATAGTAATGGTGATTAAGATTAGTTGAAAGAAAATAGATTATGAAAAGTATTATATACTACTGCAAACAACTGTAATTTTATGAACACTGGCAACAAACATTTAAAGCAATGCACGGTTCTCAATACCTAATTCTGGTTTGTAGCACGGTGCTCTCAATGCAACGTAGTTTGGTGTTGAATTATAATTATAGGTTGACATTATAGTGTGTTGCAACAGGACACACATCAGTATATGTGTGCTTTTAATAATAACAAAACGCATACAAGACTTATTTAGAGCCTCGATAACGCTCAAAATCAACGAACATTTTGTAAGGTATTTCGTAAAATAAAGTTAAACCTAAACAATCCGTGTTCTTTATAGCAATAGCCACAATTTCAACGCTAGATGTGGTTGAAAGTTCGGCAGTTGCCATAAGGAACACTAATTTTTAATTAATAAGTTTATTTTACGAAATGTTGTACGAAATTTTCGTTAATTTTGAGTAGTAATGTTACTTTAAGGACTCGATGTGCTGCGCGAAAATACAAAGTGGGTTTGACTAAACATAGCGCACTATCTTACTTATGCAAACAAAAACTTTTCTAAGAATCAATATTATTTTGTTAAATGACTGTTTTGCTTTTTAGGATACGTTCAATACTATTATATTTAAAACAGTTTTCTCATTGAATTTCAATGGAGGCGTACATGTCGTAGATAAACTGAACTCTTTGACATATAATATTATGATAAAAAGTACTCCGTTGTTCGCTGAATCGCAGTAGTTTCATTCAACAGTCAATTGTTCTGATAAAAAAATGTTCAACCGCGAAGAACTAACAACGAGAAGCGTGACATCAAAACATTTGTTTCAAAATGCGCAGATAATATCAGGAAATATAAAGCTGTTCATATCACATATGTCACTTCATAAGTAAGTATGCGATAGGTTAACCGGTTAACCGGATAATCTTCTGAACAAACAGTTTGCTGGTTAAATTTTCTCGTACAGATTTACATGAAAGTTCCTTTTATAGATTATGTTTCATGGATCATTAAATAAGAAAATAATTTCCAGCGCTCGACACAATGGCAGTTACCGCTTTCGCTTTCTAAACATAACATGCCACGCTTGCGACGAAAATCAATATTGAACAATAATCAAAGTAATAACACTGCAATTAATTTGTTATGTATTTGTTACAAACAGAGGGTATGTCTTGATAATTGGAACTACTGTTGTTGTTTTTTCAACTCGCGACTTACAATGATAGGAAATGTTGAGAGAGTGGACTATATGAGAAGACGTTATTTACATGTGCATACTTTTTCTTTATACAACATTCTAAGTTATGTGCACATAATTTAGAAAAATATACCTTCCTTCCTTCCTTCCTTCCTTCCTTCCTTCCTTCCTTCCTTCCTTCCTTCCTTCCTTCCTTCCTTCCTTCCTTCCTTCCTCCTTCCTTCCTTCCTTCCTTCCTTCCTTCCTTCCTTCCTTCCTTCCTTCCTTCCTTCCTTCCTTCCTTCCTTCCTTCCTTCCTTCCTTCCTTCCTTCCTTCCTTCCTTCCTTCCTTCCTTCCTTCCTTCCTTCCTTCCTTCCTTCCGTTCTTCCTGCCTTCCTTCCTTCCTTTCATCCTTCCTTTCTTCCTTACTTCCTCCCTCCCTTCCTTCCCTCCCTCCCTTCCTCCCGCCCACCCGCCTGCTTGCCTTTCTGCCTCCTTGTTTGGATTTCTTAATGGAACACAAAGTTAAAGTTAAAACCAATATATGACATTTAATGGAAGTTCATGAAATCAATTCAGGTTTATATGTTATATACTTCCAATTATAATCGCAGATATATTTATGTCGGAAACGATGCAGCACATAAGCCGATTGATATTTTCTATAAAATAAATATTCTGAAATACATTGAGATTAACACCGATACTTTATCGCGCATCTTCGCATGAACAACACGACATTTCATCACTAAAGCGAATTCAAGTAAACAGCTGCTCATCGCTGATATTTCTATTTTCATGTGCTAACATAGCAAGTGATGCACGTGTATGTTATATATAACTTGTATTGTTTTGTCTAGCATAATGCTATATTCCCATGTGTAGGTGCGATCTAAGAACATTTAAAACATTATTAAATACGTCTTTAAATGCCCTTTAAGGAAACAATCCCCGTATAATTCCTGTTAGACTTTGTGATCAAAATGTATGTTAGTGGTATTTGTAGACTGCTTTATTTTTGGTCTTTCATGGTAAATGTCAATTATGATTCATAACAGAAGGCTAAGTTGTGATGCGTTTGTGTTATTTAATGTACTCAATGTGATGTAGAGGACCAATATATAAACAGATGTGTGGAGCGTGCAAATAGCGATAATATATGTATGGCTTCGCAGCGAATACAAACATGTATATAGTTATTGAATAATGTAAAACTATGAAGTTCATATAAAATAATAATATTAAAAATATGTGATTAAATACTATACATCAATCAATTCAATAATGACCCAAAATGTATACTCTAAATGTGATATTCTTCATTGCCTTAAGTACGGCATTGGTAATGCACACTCCCGGAAACCCTGGCGGATATGTTACTTGGGGGCATTGGTTGATATAATTGTCGGTGCAAATAGTTTTTCACTGGCATACCTTCAAAAAATGTAATTAAAGTGCTAAATATGGGACTAACCCCTGCATCGTCGACTTTAAATAGTCTCATTTTAATAATCCTGAATAATTGTTACCAGGATTTTAGTAACATACATGGTAATACCTCTTTCGCGTATACCAAAATATATTTTAATTCAAATGCCTTTAAACAATTTTAGAACTGGATTTACTTACCCTACTGAAATTCAGCGAAATCTATCGGCAACTTTTCCAGGCACATCCAACTTTTCACAGCATATCGGGGTTCCGGGGGTGATGCATGTATCCGACAATCATTCCGTTCTTCCTTTGTATAGGCTTATAATCGTGACGGGTATGCAGGGGGATGCTATGACACGTGTTAGAGCATGTTCTTCTTATTCAAATAATTTTAGTTATTCTGTTGGAAAGAGCCAAGGGGAGGAAAAGTCGACGATTATGTTTACCTGTTGTTTGAAGATCTCGGATTTTATATACAAGATCATGACTTTAATTCGATTTGAAAGCTATGACGTCATACGAACATAAATTGCGTACACAAGTTAGACATTTTGTAAACGACAATTATATGTTTAGGTAAAACCTTAATAATAATCATTCATGAAGTTTATCAACAAATTAGAATCAATATGTCTGAATGACACCAATATACACGGCTGAGGTAGTGATGTATATTGCTGTAACGTATTTAAAGGTTATCTAAGTGTGCTTTTGTGATCACCTTTTGTCTTTCGCTGGTCGCCCCGCGTCTGTCGTTGTTCGTCAACATTAACCTTTTGTACACTCTTGAAGCAAAATGTGATGCCAATCTTCAAAAAACCTGCTATGAAAGGCTCCGGGCCCTTAGCACATTACATAAGGTGGCGGAAAAGTTAAACTTATAAATAAATGTGTATCCCTTATCATCTTTAAACGTGTTTAGAACATTCGTTCTTAAGATATTTTCGTCGAGATTGTTTTAGTTTGATAGAAAATATATTCCTCTTCATTTTAACATTGTGTGTGTGCTATTGTTATTTATGAGGTCCTTCCACGCATGATTCTGAATTATATGTGGACCCTGTAACTGATACTCAAACAAATTATTTACTTTCCTCAGCTGGTCAACATCAAGTGCCTGGTAGATATGACGCTACACGTGTGAGTTCATGGCGTATGTAGAATACACCACAACGCAGGAAGAAATCCTGCTGCGACATCTGTGCCTTACACTGCAAGCCAATCAGTCCACCAGTTTTAGGTAGGTGGTCTTCCAGTATATATGAGTAGCTCCCTGTTAAAAGGTGGTTAACCCATTTATGCCCAGTGGACTCTCCCATCCTTCTAAATTGGTTCAATTTATTTCCAAAATTAGGGATGTCTAGTATGTTTATTTCTATATTTAGAATATTACTTACTGAAATTCCTTGAAGCAAACAGCGCAGACCCAGATGAGACGCCGCATCATGCGGCGTCTCATCTGGGTCTACGCTGTTTGCAATGTCCTTTTTTCAGGACGCTAGGCATGAATGGGTTAAATGCATCTGCGTAACGTGTCGTCCCAGATTAACTTGTGCTTATCAGGCCAATCATCGACGACACTTTCCGCTCTCATGGCATTTTTGTCGTCACCCATTAGCCTATGCTAACTGCACGGGCTAATCTCGGACGACACTGTTCGCACATGCATTAAACCCCTTTTATCAAAGCGCGCCTCAAGTAAATTTTAGTTTCCAGCGTTTTGTTGTATTGGCATTAACCAATAAGGCTCATTTTTAATTGGAATTACCCACAATTATTGTCAGGTTCTTAGAAATGTAAACTTCAGATTAGGCATATTTTTGCAAACTCCGTCGAAATGTCACTTGATTTATTAATTGTAAGATGTTATACACACATAGCAAGATATGTGTGCTTTTTAAACTCGCAACAAACGTGCCGATTTTATAAAAAATGAGCCCTGCTCTTTGAAAACGGGGCCAAATGCATGTGCGTAAAGAGTCGTCCCAGAAAGGCTTGGGAAGTCCGCACAGGCTAATCAGTGATAATATGTTTCCGCCTAAACAGGACTGTCGCTTATAAGAGATATCATGTAAACAACAATACTATAAGAGCGAAAAGTGTACCATACAAGTGTCGTCCCTTATTAGCCTGTAGATTTTCTGAGACGTTACTTTACGCACGTTACGCACACGAGTTAAGCCCCATTAGTACAGAGCGAGGCTCGACGTTTTCTTTGAGAATAGCTTCAACCTGCGCATGCCAATGCAATCACTAACAAACTGTATATAGCAGCAAGTTTCACATTGTAATATCAAATGCACAATATTAACATGTTTTGTCCGTAAGTCATTGACAAACTCTCTGGTAAGGTTTGAATACATAACATAGTATTTTGGTTGAGTGCATTTGTTTCGAAATGTCATGTTCCGTTCTGAATTATGTAAACATAACATGTCGCTGAGTGCTGGGAAGTATTGTCGCTGTCCGCATACACAGTCACTCAACGTCTTAGTCGCTGTCCGCATACACAGTCACTCAACGCCTTAGTCGCTGTCCGCATACACAATCACTCAACGTCTGCGTCGCTGTCCGCATACACAGTCACTCAACGTCTTAGGTGCGTATTTTCTTCGTAAATATTATTTGATAGTGTTGTTAAATTTTTTTACTAAGACAATTTCTCGTCGTGTGGACTACTTTTTCTAAACAAACAGCAATATGAACAAAATAAAGTTTTTTTAAGAGAATATGCAAGAGATTTATGTAACGGACTCAAAACTATTGTCCCATACTAGCCACTATGTTCTTATTAACCCATTCATGTCTAGTGGACTCTCCCATCCTTCTAAATTGGATCAATTTATTTTCAAAATTAGCGATGTATAGTATATTTATTTCTATATTAAGAATATTACTTACTGAAATTCCTTTAAGCAAACAGCGCAGACCCAGATGAGACACCGCATCATGCGGCGTCTCATCTGGGTCTACGCTGTATGCAATGTCCTTTTTTCAGGACGCTAGGCATTAATGGGTTAATTTGGCAGTTACACACAACATTTTAATTGCAAAACAGTATGTTGTTTCTGTTCAAAGATATGAACGATTCATTGTGGGTAGACCACGCTCAAGGTAGCTATTTACACTTTTTTGTTGGGTAAAAGAGCGTCTTGTAATTAGGATTCTAGACAAAATTTCACCCACAACTTAAAAAATATCTGGTAAAAAAGGGCCTTGCTCCGCGAAAAAGGGTTTTAATGAATGTGCGTAAAGTGTCGTCCAAGATTAACCCGTGCAGTCCGCACAGGTTCATCAGGGACAACACCTAACGCGTAAACAAGATTTTTGCTAAGAAGTGACTTTCTTTAAACCGTAAATATCATTACAGCGGAAAGTGCCGTTCCTTATTATCCTTTGCGGACTGCACAGGCTTATCTGGGATGACACTTGACGCACATGCATTAAACCCCCTTTTCACAGAGCGTGACACATTTATTTTCCTGTATACAAGTTGTTGTCGCATGATGAATGACCAGGTATGACTGGCGCGGTTTTTGAAGATGCCCGAGTCATGTGCATTGTCTTGTGCGATGTAACTAAGTAACTCAGACTTGCATCCTGTTTGAATAATGACTCTTTTAGGTAAAACCATTATGAAGTTATGTGTAGTTATTTACATTTCATATTTTTTATAAAATAATTTTTTTACAATGCAGTTGTATATTTTATGACATATGACATATTTTACAAATGTTGATGGCGATATTGTTCCACTTATCACACATTTTACCTAACCAGTAATTGATATATAATACACAATTAGATTTATAAAAAATAAAAACAATAATTATAATGATAATTCGTAAAAAATATTAAAACACATGTACTGCTGTCTGTGGCACACACATATCAATGCAATGTTTTTTCATTTTCTGTTTTGCATTTCTTTACTGTTCTATGTCATGATTTAAGTTAACTAGGAAATGTTCAGTCAATTTACTCTTTTCCTCTAGAGTTTCTATATTTGCCTGCACATATTCAATCAGGCATCAAAACTTCAACTACCTTCATGTCAATGATCTTTCTTTAAGCAAGCTACGCATTTCCTTTTAGTAACATGTGTATAATGGGTAACACAACACTTTTTATTTCCGATTTAATAATCAGGCCTTGTATTGTGTAACTTACATCGCAACAAAAACCTGTTAAATTGAGTTCCTTTATTGCTAAACAGCCAACCCGTTTGTTATCAGACACTTGATTGTATAAGTCTGCACGTGTATATATAAACACAATATGACATTCGAGGAACGCGATTACGACAACTTCTTGGGCTGCAAGAATCCGAGCAACGGGAGGTAATTCTTTACATTCGATACAAAACTGAATGATGTGATTGTTCCCCTTTCTAAAGAAAAAACGCGAATCACATGGTTGCTGGTCGGCTTATGCAGAAACTTTTTAATAACTTATATTAAAGACAATAATCGAATATTGTAAACAATAAAATACAACCATCCGGTTTTTAGTTTTGCAACATATGTATAATATGTAATTAATAAGTAATCAGTTATATTAATCATTATGTACTAAGACTAGTTTTCACTCTAAACAGACCTCGTCAAATTCCCTTGAATTGGTCATGTAATACAAAACATAAATGACAAAATCATTTAAATTGTCATTAACGGCATTTGTAAGGTTTTTGCCACGTGGGCATATTTTAATTCCCCCCTTCGAAGAAGATTGGGCATATTGTTTTGCACATGTCAGTCCGTCGATCGGTCCGTTGGTCCGTCGGTCGGTCGGTCCGTCCACCAAATGGTTTCCGGATGATAACTCGAGAACGCTTCGGCCTAGGATCATGAAACTTCAGAAGTACATTAATTATGACTGACATATTATTCCTATTGATTGTCAGAACACTAGGTCAAAGGTCAAGGTCACACTGACTCGAAACAGTAAAATGGTTTCCGGATAATACCTCAAGAACGCTTACGCCTAGGATCATGAAACTTCATAGGTACATTGATCATGACTGGCAGATGACCCCTATTGATTTTCAGGTCACTAGGTCAAAGGTCAAGGTCACAGTGACTCGAAACAATAAAATGGTTTCCTGATGATAACTCAAGAACACTTAAGCCTAGGATAATGAAACTTCATAGGCACATTGATTATGAATGGCAGATGACCCCTATTAATTTTAAGGTCACTAGGTAAATGGCCAAGGTCACAGTGACACTAAACAGTAAAATGGTTTCCGGATGATAACTCAAGAACGCTTACGCCTTGGATCATGAAACTTCAAAGGTACATTGATCATGACTGGCAGATGACCCCTAATAATTTTCATGTCACTATGTTAAAGGTCAAGATCACAGTGACTCTAAACAGTATAATGGTTTCCGGATGATAACTCAAGAACGCTTACGCTTAGGATCATGAGACTTCATAGGTACATTGATCATGACTGGCAGATGATCCCTCTTGATTTTCAGGTCTCTAGGTAAAAAGTCAAGGTCACAGTGACTAGAAACAGTAAAATGGTTTTCGGAAGATAACTCAATAATGCTTACGCCTAGGATCATGAAACTTCAAAAGTACATTGAATATAGCTTGCAGATGACCCCTATTGATTTTCAGGTCACTAGGCCAAAGGTCAAGGTGACTCGAAATAGTAAAATGGTTTCCGGATGATAACTCAAGAATGCTTACGCCTAGGATCATGAAACTTCATAGGCACATTGATCATCACTGGCAGATGAACCTTATTGATTTTCAGGTCACTAGGTCAAAGGTCAAGGTCACAGTGATTCCAAGCAATTAATTGGTTTCCGGATGATAACTCAAGAACGCTTAAGCCTGGGATCAGGAAAGTTCATAGGGACACTGGTTATGACTGACAGATGACCCCTATAGATTTTCAGTATAAGTCATAGATCAAGGTCACAGTGACTTGAAATATTAAAATGGTTTCCGGATTATAACTCATGAATGCTTAGGGTTAGGATCAGGAAAGTTCATAGGGACATTGGTCATGACCGACAGATGACCCCTATTGATATTCATGACTCTTGGTCAAAGTTCAAGGTAACAGTGACCTGAAGCCACTATAACTGACAGCCCATTTGGGGGGGGGGGCATGGTGTTTTACAAACAGCCTTTGTTCTCTTATATAACATTACCGCAGACTATTTCAGAAAAAAATGTTCTACTTTAAACTGTTTACCAATTTAGCCGCGTAATTTTAAAATTGTTATTGTGGCAAGCGTAGCTAAAGAAAGCCTGCGCATTCTCGCATTCTTGTCAAGGTCTACAATTTCCGCTTATTGGACCACGAAAATGTCCCTGCTTTAAAGCGGTAAAGTTAGCTCCAGCCTAGACTGCGAGGATGCGCAGGTTAGTCTTGTCATCGAATATGGCATACGATCCATTTTATCACGACGCGTATCAATTATCCTTATGGAATCCATATTCTACTTAATTGGATGGGAACTGTTTTTGCATGTCTACGTACAGGACGAGCAAGACCTTGTTTGCTGTTTTATTATCTGTTTATGTTTTAATGGGATATCATATCTACTTAATGATCCAGTTGTAGTCATGTGTTGACTCGGTTTGTTCAAATTGTATCGTCGGAAAGTTCACAAATGGTATGTTTTACATAAAATGAAACGTATTCATTGTTACTTTAAATTGTTACTAGAGGTAGTATTTCACATGTTTCTAGAGTTAAGACCAGTATGATACCCTTCTCAAACTAATGCTGGGTTCGCCAATGTTAAATCTTATTCTTATGAATTGTCATAATATCATATACTTAGCTTATCAGCAGCCCTGTATATCTCGACCACCATTCACAAGACATGCATCTCACCCCTACGCATACAACTTAGATTTCATATACTGTTCCCTACGTATATGAGCGGAATTTAATGGTGTTGTTTTTTCTGTTTTGTTCGATTCTAGATCTCCGACCGCATTTGTTGTTTGTAGTTATTGTTAAATTGTGTTGTTTTGTTGTGTGTATGCTTCCAAATATAACGCTGCCTTACAAAACCTCTTTTTCCACTGGGTTCGATGTGGTTTACAATACTGCGTTCCATTTTTTTCCAGTAATTTCTACTGATTAAATAAATATAACAACCGTTTTATTACATACACATTTTGGTTGTGAATAATTGTTGAACTAGCAAACTACAACAAACATATGTCTTCGCCATGCTAGTGTAGAATACACGTTAATAGGGATATCGCCGCTGACTGTCCAGGGAGTTACAGCCTTGTTGCTATTGTTAAATGAAATGCGGGTATTATTAGTGTCAGTGTCTGTTAATGTCAGTGCCCCATTTCATTTGGTAATGTAAAGCTGGTTTGGTTATTGTATGTAATTGGCCCTCTGTGAAATTAACGCAGTCTTATTGTCAGTTCTTGTTAAAGTCATCGTCCCATCTCATCGGGTAATCGAACGCTGGTCTGACAATTGTGAATAATTGGATCTTAGTTCATTTACGTAAAGCGTCTTCGTATAGTATGTAGGCATTATTGAGACTCTATTTTAATCTGTGTTCAGCATTTTGAAATCGTATCTCATCTAACCTTATAAAAACAGAAGAAAAACAAAAATCAGAAGACAAATCGTGTAAATTTCTTTTTAAGTCGTCATAAGTTTAAAAAAAGCTCTACGAAAATAATTGTCTAGCCCTCTGGGCATTATAAATGGTATGACATTAAACAGATATATTTGTATGAGTTTTTATATATGCTGTTAACACAGGGCGCGGAATCCACTGCTTTTTCAGGGTTTTTCACACGGGCTGGAAATAATGTCAGCACACCTTTTAGAACTTTATTTTTGCATTTTGCAAATATATCAAGTTATTGAAGTAAATTTGTGCATAAAATAGTATAATTTTGCAGCTTGTGCCAATATTTGAAGGTATACAAATAAATCCGTGAATACGTCTGAAATCGGTGACTCAATTACACGATGCGTAAAGCATATTCGTATACATTAATGCAGTACACACAATATTGAACAAGAACTCATGCTAATTAAATAAGGTCATTCTGACGCAGGTAAGATTGCAATATGCAACATAAAAATCTTTCTTTTATGCACTTGTTGAAATTCTTGAGACAAATTGTTTGAAAAAGGTATTTGAAAAAAGCACCACTCCCCGTTGTGTTAACATCCTTTATCGTTTAATAAGGAACCCCTTAAAGTCACGTGATCCTGTACCCTGAACAAGCAATACTATATTAACACTCCTGGGTCTTTGTTTCAAGCGAAATCAATCGTATACATATTTTACGACTTATTAAATCGTTTTACAGGTGAATTGCCAGATTTGACCCCAGTGGCATATTAACAAACTGGTTGAAGACCACTCTAGGCCTTGCTTTATTTTTAGAGGAGATCTTTAAAACTTTTTTGTTTCATGTAAATATTTTAAGTGTAAAATATTATAAATTATAAAAAAATCGGTAACTTGTTGTTGAAGGTGAGAATATTTGTTAAGGTTCATTTTTAAAACTTGTTACCTAAGAAAGTAACGGAAAAAGACAACTTGATCTAGTGTCATAGAACACCACGCAGGAAACGTCCCTTCGGAGTTTCGTTGAATTGTGCCCAGCGCTTGAAGAGAAATGTTTGTTTGAATAAGAAATTCAGTACCACTCGCGACGACTGATGAAAGAACGAATGGACAGGCGACCGATATCGCTGTACCTTATAGCTTACCATGAGCACGCCCTGTAATTTTAAATGTATTATACAAAACACTTGAACATGTTTATACAACACAGTGGCTTACATTCCAGTAAAAGGGAAAACAGAGCGGTGATCAGAAATTAAAAACCTTATATTTGTCATGATTTTCTAAATTTAAAACAATGTTACGGATGCCACAAAAGCTTGAAGATTAGTAAGTGGTTTTAAATCAAAACGTATCCAATATCAAACGAAAACATGTCAAAATAACATTATATGCGAAAAAATCAAGCTTAGATATACCTTAAAAATATTATTATAGCAGATTATTTCTGCACTGTTTTTTCTAACTCTTAAAGATTTGTGTGTACAAATTCAAGGTTTTGTTTCCTCATAAATTATTCAGCAATTATCGTTGTACGTTTAGTTCTATTTGTCTGAAACATCGTGTTATTTGACATGCGTTGATTTGGAGACAATGTTCAAATTTAATGTAACAATATGAAGTTTGAAAACTGATCGATTACAACGTAAAATTTAAAACTCCCTGCTAAATAATGAGAAACAATCTCATACGCCTGAAACTAATTAACATTTTTTCTGTGTATGTGTCTTTATCACGAATAAAATAATCTTAAAATGAAACATGTGTGTGTGTTCATCGTTTATATGACGCAACTGTGCCTCTATAGCCATTCTATAGCGGATATTAATCTTCACGGCTTGCAATAATATGAAAATAGACCGTTGTGCACTCAGCTTACTAATTGAGTGTTTGAAATTCCATCCTGATTGAAATCGAAATGTCTGCACACGATTCATGTCAAAGTTAAGCTCGGAATCTGTAAAAGACGTGCGTATTTCCTCTGTATGGAAATGTTCGTGACTTAAAATGCTGCATTCAAGAGCAAGTTATACCGTTTTCACATTTAACCTGTATTGGTCATGTTCAAAAGTGATGCGTATTCATATGTAAAATGTACATTTGCGCACATACATTAAACAAACTGAAAACAGTAATGTGTCATGCAATTTAATATGCAAATGGCAAAATTAAACATATTTACAAACAGTAACTGTCTTATTAGTTGTAATAGCGTCACCCTTTACCCGGGTCAAAATGTCCTCTTTAACTACGGTTGTAATAAAATGGACTAAGATTAGATTTGTAAATACTGCACGTTTTTTCATATTATTTATTCTACACGAAAAGTCAATGCATATTAGCGATACATTAGGACTGATCTATTACTCAGTACATGACATATGGTCATATATTGAGTGATATTTACAAACCACCATCAATTGTAACCCTGTATACATTTGATACATTGATTTTACATACATTTCGTTTCACATACATCATATTAGTATAACGAAATAAAGGCTATTAACAAAGCATGTTGCAAAAATGCAGCATTAATATACCATGGCTCTGGTAATGAAGAAGAAAAGGTGGTGTAATACTCGAACGCTGTGTATATACTTATGGTAAGTGTTAAGATGCAAACTTAAGTTCTTGGCAAACTGTCTTCGAGGAAGATACAGATACAACGGTCGTTTCCATTTCTCTCTATTTTTGTCTACACATGTCGATTGTTAACAAATATTTAATAAGCAAACTACACCACACACATGCCATACGAAATGTTATTGTATGCTTTCATAAACGTGCAAACGGGCATTGTCGCTGACTCGTTGAATAGGCAGTGGCCTTTACTAGACCATCTTTGCTTAAATATAAATACAATTAAGACATGTGTAAATGCCTATTAATGGCACTGTGCCATCTCATTATGTAATGTATAAAACTTGATCAGATCACTGTATATGATGCGCTCTCAGTTCATTAACGTTCATAGAAGTCGTATCGTATTTTACAATTATTGAGGACGGAGGCAGTACAATTAAATCCGACATAATATACACGTTTTACATACTGTCTACGGTTCCCAAAAGGTGAGTAAATGCTTGTATATGCATTACGTTTCTTGAAGCACGATACAGTACTAGTATTTACAACTTGTATTATTCCTAATATAATAAGTTTGTCTCACTTTTGCAAGTTGATATGTTTTCGCATTATCAATAGTTTTGCACTCATGTGAAACATGTGACTGTCAATCGATTGTAATTATTTTAAATAACTTTTAATTGTGTTCTTAGATATTAATTCTACATTATATATTTATTACTGCGACGGCCTTCAAGCATGTAGAAAAGGTAAACGAGTATCGTTTTCAATATATAGTTGATCGACATGAATATTCATCATTTTGGTTATTTTAATTTACAACAAAGGATGAGTCTGATTGACACCATCATATAAAGTAAGAATACGCTAAATTGACTGCCAATCATCTTGTAAATCCAATTTATTGTACAGTTTTCAAATCGTGATATCTACTGTCAAAAAAAAATTACCTAATGGATTGGGGTTTGCCGAAAGAAACTCATATCAAAAGACGGTTTATATAACACTAAAAAACACTGTCATTTTGAAAGGCAAATGAAAAGATAGAAATAAAGTGTATTTGCCGTTCCAAATATGTAATTCATGTGTGATTGTGTTTGCTGTTCGATTTTGTGATACGTCGTATTATTTTTGAAATTGCATTTTTCTTAAATTAAAAACCCGCCACAGCTTATACAGATGCGTTCCCGCTGTATGGGCTGGGATCTCGACACAGTTTATACAGATGCGTTCCCGCTGTATGGGCAGGGATCCCGACACAGTTTATACAGATGCGTTCCCGCTGTATGGGCTGGGATCCCGACACTGTTTATACAGATGCGTTCCCGCTGTATGGGCTCGGATACCGAAACTGTTTATACAGATGCGTTCCCGCTGTATGGGCTGGGATCCCGAAACTGTTTATACAGATGCGTTCCCGCTGTATGGGCTGGGATTTATGTTTAGTTAAAATTAAATTTTATGATTTTATTGATTTAAATATATTCTCAAATAATGCATAATGTTTGGTTTATGTTTTGTTAGTCAACTGTGTTATATGGTAAGGTTAAATAAAATGCTATGCCATATCGTTTATGATGTATGGTTGCAATAAATATTGCCGGCGAATTTTACTGATATAGCATGTTTGCATAAGACATATTGAATGCAAATTGGACCGTTTGCAATTTATCAATCTAAAGAGATCAGCCCCTAACATTAATTTTCGTCGAATATGCAAATGTAAATGCATGTATTTTGTTTACGCATACATAAATCATGATAAACGCCCCTCGTAAATAAACTTTGTTTTTATTGTTTTCATAAAATTCCATAAAAGCGAAGAGTATGTTTGACGACATTACATGCATATGAGTTAAGCCTGCAGTCCCAATGGCTCGATTATGAAGTACGCATTAAGACAGTGTAGTAAACGTTTACCCATATTTACACGGTACACTTTTATCACACTAATTAGACAATTTCTAAATAAAACATTCATTCAACTGATATTGATTTATAAAGACAAGTAATTCTACATAGATACACACATTTGTAATGGACCCTAAAAGTTTGTATGATTACAGTCGTCTTATTTGTACAGTAAAATGGTGTGTTTAATAGCCGGTGGCGGCGTCAACATACACTTTATTTAGCATAAAGCATTATCTTTTTTCTAGAAATAATAATACATTTTTATAAAATTACTTTAAAACTCAATTTGAATCGAATTTAGTATTGGTGCAAAGCGAAATTAGTGTTCATTTTGTTTTAATTTTAATAGTATGCATAAAGGTAAAATAAAGGTAATGAAAGTTAAGAACTATCCGAAGATAAAAGTTAATTAAATGTATCACGAGCTGAGGTTATTGCGTTGAAACGGAAAATCCAAAGCATTTTGGGTTTACAATGTCTTTGGCTAGCATAACCATAAATCTTGTAAGAACATTAGTAAATGTCATAATATTTTAATATACAGCAAACACACTGATAACGGCATGTTCAAATGATCAAACGTATGAACAATATAGGACCACACAAACAATCAACATTAAACGTATCACGAGCTGAGGTTATTGCGTTGAAACGGAAAATCCAAAGCATTTTGGGTTTACAATGTCTTTGGCTAGCATAACCATAACTCTTGTAAGAACATTAGTAAATGTCATAATATTTTAATATACAGAAAAACACTGATAACGGCATGTTCAAAGGAAAACATACATATATCCCTGTTGAATATGGATATTCAGAACTTCAGCAGGATACAAATATTCAAGTGTATGAATTTTACACAGGACCCAGTCGAAAAAAGTGAATCCCCAATTATTGTAAAAAAAAACAAAGATAATACGAAAACCATTATTACTAAAATAAACAAATTAATGTACATTCAATAAGTATGCTCGAAATGAAAAAGGCGAATGCACTGTACGTTGTTCATATATACATATTTTTTTTTTAAATCTGCAAACTATACATTACAGGGTGCAGATTCAACGGGGTTTTTAGGGGTTTACACACGGGCTGGACAGAATGAAATCAAACCGTTAAGAACTTAGTTTTGCAAATATCTCAAGTTATTAAAAAACATTTGCAAAAATCTAACATGCATTAAGGACAGTTGTTCTTGAAGTATGTGCCGATATCTTAAGGTATACGAATAAATCATTGAATACGTCTGACATCGGTGCCAAAAGTGTACGCTACGTGAAAAATAACATACCTTTAACGTGAACTACGTTTGCAGTAACAAATGAAATTTTGAACAAGAACACATGCTTAAGTAAATAAAGTAATCCTGATGTATTTTGACATTGCCATAAACAACATAAAAATTGTCTTTTACGCACTATTTGAAATTCTTAAGAAAACTTGTTTAAAAAAGTTATTTGAAATAAAGCACCGCTTACCGTGGTGTTAAACCTCTTTCAGTTAAAAAGTGGAACCCGATAAAGGTCACGTGATCCTTCACCCTGCGATAACTATACAAACAAAAAACACAAATGCAACTCTACTTAAACTAATAGACTTGCAATTAGATCATAATAGAGGTCATTTAAATCAAACACTTTTATAAAACAAATTGCGAATCCTTTGCATTTCTATGTGTTGTAAAGTAGGTATATATTCATTGTCGAGAAAACCATACGTTTAAATCAAACAGGTCGCAGTGGTGTATTGTGGGAGCGTTCTTTAGATTTCACCAATAAACACCAAGCACTGGTTCAAGTCCCGAAGAAAACACAATTGAGGCGTCTTAAATAAGCCTTAGGCTTTCTATACCATCGTGCTAAAATAGGTTTCAACTAATACTTTTCTAAGCATAAATAATGACGCTTTACATATCGATTTAACAAGATAACCACGAGGATTATGGAAACTGTAAGAAACAAAACTGTATTATACTTATGAACCCCCTTAAAAGCTACTTTTGACTACAGGTGCATACATTTAGTGGGGTCATATGGTGAAATGATTGTTCACTTTTTGATAAAAGCAACAAACTTGGTACATTTGTAGATTTAAGTATTTTATTCAATTTAAGGTATGGACCCATCTCCAATTTTCAAGATGGCCGCCATTTTCAAGATGGCCGCCAAGATGGCCGCCAAAATTTAGGAAATTACATGTTACTGCCATATTTGATTAAAGTATTCTGTTTATGGCATTGAAATTAGCTGATTTACGTTATTAATTAATTAAAATATGTTTCTTCATGAACAAAAATGAATTAAATATTGCATATAAGTCAAAATGGCTTCCAAAATGGCCATCTAAAGTAAAAAAAATAGGATTTTCCTATAAATCTATAAATTCAATACTCATTGAACGTATGTTATGTAAGCAAGTGTTTTTCTTGTTTGTATGTTTACAGATACCTTTATTTGTATAATATTGTCAACATATTGTTTCAGTCCTTAAATTAAGAAATAACTGCATTCAACGAGTTCACACTTGCAGCCCTTAAAGCTGCCTTAAAGTTTATCCCCGGTCACAGCCTCCACCACACAGACAAAGGGCTGTGCACAACAAGTCAGCTTTTATACACTTGCACATCCCACAGCAACCAATATGGGGACTGCAGTCATAACTTCAGTAACTCCTGGCACGACTCTGATGCTTGCAGTAGTGCTGTCCAGAACGGTACCCAAGCATTGTCCTGGTCTCTAACCCAACCCCAATTAGTTGGAAAAGGGAGTTCTGGTGAGGGAAATAGTGCTTGTCCCCAGCAGTATCCAGCCTTAGTGTGTTGCTGTATGGCTGCTCGTGTTGATGGAATTCCATCTATTGATCTACCTTTGCGTGTGGTCCTTTCGGGCATCATAACGTTTCAACGTTAGCATGATAGTTGCAATGGAGTTTGACCGAGAATCTTGATGCTTCTGTTGCGGCTCCATATGCCTTCCAACGTTTTCCATGCTGTTTTTTTTACCTTTACCACTGAATGCGGAGGTCTGGACACATTAAATGCATTGAATGCCAATAGACCACTCGTGATATCCTGACCAAGAACATTACACAGTTTATGTACAGGTATATATCTTTACTGTTTTCCTTTGCAAAACGCTATCCAAAGTTCCTCTACATTCATATGTTGAAAAGCTGCTGTAGCTATGACAACTACATCTGTATCAACTGTTCGTATTAGGATTTTTTTATTGTTGTGGTTGGCAGGAAGATTGCATGGAGTAAGAGTCTTGTATCTGCTTCTTCGTGTGTACGGGGATAGGCTACTGCTTTCTTCGATCGGTATATTACTCAGAACGTTTTTACCTTTGGCGGTGATAGTCCGAGAGCCCACTGGTGCTTATGACAGTTTTGAGGCCAAGAATTGTTTTTGTATATTTGAAAATGGTATTTTATGTTCTTGCAGAAAACCCATTTCTTAAGTGTCACAGCCGTGCATATCTATGATTTTTGGGTAACATCACTCAAAATCGAAAGTTTTCCTGCTGATTTCTGGAATAATTAAATAAATAGACATTTTCAGTCATGGGTATTTACCCAGGGTTTCAGTTTTGGGGTATTAAATAGGTATCAGAAATCTTTCTGATAATTCATTTAAAAAATAATTGTCCATGTACTATTTAAAAAAAGGGTTAAAACCCATCAAATTTCGCATTTTTTTTACCAGAATTTTCCCTTTTTTTACTTTTAAATTCTGCGAATTCTTTTTACCAGGTAACAATTTCTAACATATTTGTCTAATAAGTTATTTATAAAACACACACATGACCATCGTGTTTCATTCCAACAACGACATTTTTAATCACCATCTATTCGTGATTTTGGGTGGAAATGAATAAAATGATTATCAACATCTATTAGTGAATTTGGGCGGAAATGAATAAAATCACACACAAAACTGCTGATTTCTGGAATATTTTGATTTAATTAGATTCATAAGACATGTGATCATTATAATAATCAAATACAGTTTGTAAATTACCTATATATGATGCTCTATACTAAAGAGGAAAACCTTGAAATCTGTGTTTTCATACAATACCTTTTTTAGTATTCCTTATTTAAAACTGATGATCCCTGGAACCTGACTAATTTTGACAATAGGGTCATAATTTGAAGAAATGTTTAAAAGCACACACACAACGATGCTTGATACCAAATATTAAACATCGGTTCTTCGTGGTTTCAGAGGTCAAATGTTTTTAAGTTTCACTTTTGAATCCGAACCGGAGCGAATTGATTAATTGCCATAGACGACTACGCAGGGAAAAGCCTTTGTAGTATAATGTATCGTAGAATTCTGTTCAGCACTTTTAAAAAATTAAGTTAAAAAGAACACGTTCAGGGACACAGGCAGCGACTGACTAACGGATGGACGATTGCCGGACTACGGAAATCACGATATACCTTTAGCTCACCATTAGCATGCCCTGAATTTTATGTCGACAAACATGAACATATATGATTGACAGAGTGGCTTCCATTTCGCTTTTGGCAAACACAGTATCGAGCAGAAATGTTATTAGATTATTGGAATTAATTTCAAATTTCTAAAACAATGTTAATATATTTGGTTGAAAAAAAACACAACAACAATGGATGCCACATTAGCTTTAAGATTAGTAGTTGGTTAGTACGCAACACTTATGCAATATCAAACGAATACGTGCCAACAATAACAGTTAATGCGATTGTTGGCAAGCATATATATTAAAAATATCTGGATTTGACTAAGCTCAAATTACATTATAATTAATAAATAAATAAAAAAATAAAAATATAATTTATACATATGTTTGTGTTTCTATCACTAACTGTTTTGTTTGTTCCGATGCACGGGTCTATTGCCTCTAATACGAAAATATTATCTTACTTGTAGTTTTATTCGTTTTAGACATCTCAGCATGTGAGATTGCAAAGATTGGAAGACAATTCAAACCCTGATACAAAATTAGATGTCACAAAGTGAAGTTTGAAAACACCTCAAATGCTAATTCAAGTTCCAAACGCCCTGAACAATAATGAGAAACAATCTCATACGTCTGAATTTAGTTAACATGTTTTTGTCTGTGTGTTTCTTTTTCCAGCACGAAACAACAATAAGCTTAAAATGAAACACTTGTGTTTGTTCATCGTTTATATAACAAAACTGTGTTTCCATATCGGAAATTAATTTTCACTGCTTATAATGGTCTCAAATTGGAGTGTTGTTCTGACTAAAATAGAATTGTCAATAATCCAATCATGTCAAAATTAAAGCTGGAAAATCTCTAAAAGTATTTCCTTCGTACCGAAATTGTCGTTACCAGAGATGCTCCATGTATGTAAATAAAACTTAATGTATTCATTGGGCTCACCAATATTTTTCCTGAAACGATAAGTATATTCAAGTGTGAAATTAAGACGAACATGCACAAACTTGTAACACTTAAGGCATCCTCTTGTGTTACATTTTAAAATGTCAATGACAGAAGTCCACAGACAATAATAAAATACTGATTGTTTAATTAAAGTTAATAACGTTGTTATTAAAATCGGGTCCTATGATCACCTTAACAAAGGCTGTAATGGATGGGACAAAGCTGTTAGATGTTCAAATAATATAATTTGATGTAGAGTCTAGGAAATTAAATTTATTGGGATTGAAACCAATCAGTTGAACATATGTTAAAATTGTAATTTTATATGATCTTGGAACATACACGTAAACGCGACGGATATTGCCGCTTACTTGTCCATAGGAAGAATAAGCAAAGACTAGACCCTAGTAGTTAGTGTTGACTACAATTCAATTTGTGTTTGTGTCAGTTTCTGTTTATGTCTTTGTCCCATATTATTTGGTAATGTAACGCTTGTATGATCAATGTATACCAATGACCCTGCATAAACTTGACGAAGGCTTATTGTAAATTATTGCAAATGTCAGCGGCCCATCTCGTCTGGTTATGTAAAGCTGACCATTGTGTTTACTTGGCTCTTAGTCCATGTACGTCAGAATTCGTCATATCGTATTTAGCAATTAATAAAGACTGAAGCATTACTACGAAATTTCTGGTAATATACGTTGGTTCCCAAGTTAATAAATATAATTATTCGTGCATACTAGTTTTATGCTAATGGATTATATTGTAATACATCTTATAAATCGGTGTATTTAAAACGCATATTATACGCAATTCACTGAAAATGACCAACAAGTAACGAGAATAAATGAAGTTAACAGTTTTCATTACGCATCATCTCACAATTCCATGAATGTAACACCCTCGGCAGTTTTATTTAGTTTTTGCAAAGTATGATATGTTTAAAACAATTGATTAGTTAAATCCGATTTCGATGCGAATGCACTTTTCTATTGGTGTTATACTAATACACAGTTAATAATCTATGTAACTCGTACCCTTCGAGCGTTTCGAACAACTCTGCATTCTTGAGCAGGACCACAACTTGATAAAGTGTTTTTTATTAGCGTTTAATTGCCAATGGTTTGTTACTTTGAGATAATTTAGGGGTAGTTGCCAAATGCAAGAAGAAATATCAATGTTCACATTAATGAACTTTATAGGCTGTATGTATTAGATGGGCGTTATGATCAACGAGTTCTGACGGTAAAGTCAACTGCCTTCCTCCTAACCTAGCTTTTATATACGCAAATTTGCATATCTTCAAGACCAGCTTTTTTAACGTTAATAGTTGCTTTTATATGAAAATTAGTCATCATAATCTACGGCATCTTGTTTAATAAAAACATTAAAGAAAATTATATTATTTGCTAACTAAAAAAAACCCAGATAAACAGATAAGCACAAGTTCAAACGGTTCAGTGAAGTTGAGTAATTTACCCAGAAGAGTTATATACTTGGACTCAAATAGTTGAAAGGCACGATATAAAGATGACATGAAAGTGTGTGCCGTTCACATTTTATGTTGCCTCATATGATTTGAAATGGGCAATGTGACGCAAAAAACTGACAAGCTGGGATTTATGTTTAATTAAAATTAATTATTATTATCACTTTGTTTGACATAAATGTATTCTACAATAATGACTAACTGATTTTTATGGCACTTCATCACTTTTTCTTAACAAGGAAGTGAAACACATTTTTGAAAGATTGATTTACTTGAACAAAATGGAAAATCATATATTACATGAAGTAAAAATGTATATACAAAATGTTTTTGTTCTTTTGACGCATGTTCATTTATATTGATTTATTATTATTATGACGATGAGCGGTATATGCTTTAGTCGTAAAGAACCTTCTGTAATAAATTTGTTCAGTTCTATCTTTGTACTCCAGGTTTGGTCCATGGTTTGTTAACGACAGTTGTTTTATATGCTACGCTAAAATACATACCATGCATTTATGATTGCAATATAGTGTCATCCGTTTGTCAGTTGCATTGACCGTTCCGAGACGGTGACCCCAACTTTATTCATCTATGTGTGTTTGTTGTTTCGTATTGTGCCGTACTGTTTTGGAAATTGGTCACTTGCTATTAAACAAATGGACCACAAACGTGTGTATAATAAGAATATAATACTGCTGGAGCAGCTGCTGTTTCAATTCTGTATACTGTATCAATCGTGACATTCGCCGGCGTGTTTCGTCCTATTGCATGACTCTTAGGATTAATTGTTTGATATAGTGCCATTTGAAAATTAAACATATACAACGATTTGCCAAAAGCATTTTAAAAAGTACACAACTTTAGTTCATGTTTTTATAAGCCCCACTAATGGAAATCGTGACGTTCAAATGTTCAATCTATGAATGTTCCTTTCTGCAAACGATACTATTTGGCCTAACATAACTAATTATAATTATACGTATATGAAACGTGTTGGTATAAAAGTATTTTTTTATGAATTATTACACGGTCTGATATCTTTACTCATCGCAGGTCATTTTAAATATACACTACATCCTCTTGAGAATGCAGTTTAAACTTATGAATATAAATTGTGTAATTATATAACAACGATTGTATTATATGAACTCTGAAATATCATGAGATTATATTTGCCCCAAATTGACAGCAAACGTGCGTGTTAACATCCCGTGATGGTGTCAAAATAACCTTGTGTTAACATGAAGGGTTTATTAAAGTTATTTCTAGAAATTGGTCAAATTGTATTGAAATTAATTCGTATATTCATTTTGCATTCACTACGTATTGTTTATGTTATTGGTTTGAAGCGAAACAATTGCACTTTGATATTTTATTCGTTATAATGTTCGCACGTTAAAACAATGTGAATACATAATTTAAAACAAGAATGCCACAAGAGCTTACATATCCTTAGTTAGTTTTAACGAAAACATTATGCAAAATCAAACAAATACATGACATACAATAATATTTAATGCTATGCTGGTATAGCTTAAACATAGCTGGAAATTAATGTAATGAAAATCACATTTACAGTGCTTCTTTTTAATATTCTAACAGATGTGTGTGTTCACATGTACTGTATTATTTTCTTTAATTCAGCAGCCATCCTTGTGTGTCTAGTACGTTTCGTTTGAGACATCCAATTATGCGACAATTCGAAAAAATGTTCACACTTATGCAAACACAAATGTAACACAGTGAAGTTTCACAACAACTCGAATGCAAAGATTTAAAAATCTCTAATAAATTCCATCTAGTTTCATTGTCAGTTCTTGTTAATTTACGCGTCCCATCTCATCTGGTAATGTAACGCTGGTCTGATTACTGTTTAGTTTACAATTGGCTCTCAGTTCATATACGGCAATAGATTTCGTACCGTATTTAGCAATTATTGAGGACTAACGCAAATGAGTATCTTGTATTCATAGTAATAATATTTCACATAGAATCTATGTAACGTGGGTTCCAAAATTGATGCGCACGTAAATGTAAAATATCCAGAATATTACTTTGATGTAAATTAATTCAAATCTTTTTCATGTATTTGTTTATTTGAAATCCATGTGCAAACATTGTATTAAACGTTATAACGAACTTTCATGAAGATACAACTTTTCACTACGCAACATACCTATTTTAATCACGCGTTAATACCACGGCTTCACCAATTTCTTGCATGGCACACACATAATATTTTATTTAACATTTGCAAAGTAGGAATTGTTTCTACAATTAGTTAGTTCCATTCTGTGCTGGTCTAAATAAGCATTTTGTTATTATTGATATTATAATACAATGTCATTCAGATGTGTTAATCAATCGATTCAAACGCCCCAACAGTGTTGTATTGTTGTGCTCGACCACAACTTGATCAAGTGTATATTTCGTAGCGTGTATCAATAGTTATTTACTTATAAGTTATTTATCAGAAGATTCCAACGACATGGAAAACCCAATTACCATATAAAGTGAACACAAAGGCTGTATTTGTATTGTCTGCTTTATCATAAACGAGTTCTGACCTGACGAGTTTACTGCCTTCTTCCTGACCTCGCTTTTATCTACACAAATATGCATTTCTTATGGACCAACTCTGTGTTGCTCAAACAGTTTAGTTCATGTTAGCATTTGTATTCGCAAGTATCCCTTTGCATGCTGGAAAATTTGTCGTCTGCTAAATTGTCGTCTGCTGAATTTCAAAAATTATCATTTTCTTTGATTTTTTTCAAAGAATACTATCATAAAAGCAAACAGTTTGGATCCAGATGAGACGCCACAGAACGTGGCGTCTCATCTGGATCCAAACTGTTTGCAAAAGCCTTCAAAATTCGGTTCCAGCACTGAAAGAGTTAAAGGCATCATTCATAAACCATCCTCATAGCAATCAACATGTCATGTTGTTTGTGCCGACAAACACAAAGCGGGATATGTAAGCATACTTGTTAACGGTTCAGTGTAGCTGAGTCATGTTCTCACATATGTATTAGACTTCACTCGGACTTTAAGTTGAACTGTCAATTTTTGAAACTACCATACATTATCATTCTCCATTCAGTATGTTGTTTCACAGCTGATAGTTGATATTGCTTATAAAGTATACTTAGCATTGCACTCACATACATGTGTTCATGCCAATCGTATTGTTATATTTTCATATGACATATGTTCATTTAAACAGAAATTTATTGACTGACTTTAAACATTTGAAAAAGGAAGATGTATTATAAAGAATTGCTTTCAATTTACATCCGAGGCATTTCAAATGGCATAATTACGGTGGCATAAGGGTGACATTCACTCTTCTTTTTTAAATTGCACTCCTCATTTTTCTATCTCGTGGCTAAGTCGGGATCTCGAGATAGCTATGTCGTGGCCACGAGATAGAAAAAAAGAGGAGTGCAAAACTAAATGGAAGAGGCGTGCAATTAAAAAAAGAGCGGTGCAGTAAATGAAAGAAGGGTGCATTAAACAAAAGAGAAGAGAATTTCGATATCTCGAGATCACGACTAAGCTAACTCGTGGCCACAAGTTAGTCAGCCAATCAAATACTATTATGTTCCCTCAAATTAATCAGCAAAAGAAAACGTCCCCAAAATAAGGCTCTGATATAACATAACATACAACTTAGTACTACTGTTACTACTACTACTACTGCTGCTGTAGCTGTTGTTGCTGCTGCTACAACAACAACAACAACTACTACTACTACTACTACTACTACTACTACTACTACTACTACTACTACTACTACTACTACTACTACTACTACTACTACTAATACTTCTACTACTGCTACTACTTCTACTACTACTACTACTACTACTACTACTACAAACTACTACTACTACTACTACTACTGCTACTACTACTACTACTACTACTACTGCTACTTCTACTACTACTACTTCTACTACTACTACTACTACAACAACCACAACAACAACAACTACTACTTCTACTTCTACTACTACTACTACTACTACTACTACTACTACTACTACTCCTACTAATACTACTACTACTACTACCACTACTACTACTACTACTACTACTACTACTACTACTACTACTACTATTACTACTACTACTACTTCTACTACTACTACTACTACTACTACTACTACTACTACTACCACTACTACTACTACTATTATTACTATCGCTACTGCTGTTACTGCTCCTCCTCCTCCTCATCCTAATATTACTACTGCTACTGCTGCTGTTGCTAGTAGTAGTAGTAGTAGTAGTAGTAGTAGTAGTTGTAGTAATAGTAGTAGTAGTAGAGTAGTAGTAGTAGTAGTAGTAGTAGTAGTAGTAGTAGTAGTAGTAGTAGTAGTAGTAGTAGTAGTAGTAGTAGAAGTAGTAGTAGTTGTCGTCGTCGTAGTATTCGTAGTCGTCGTCCGTCGGTCGTCGTCCGATCGTCGTCCGGGCGTCAGTCGGTCGTCCGTCGGTCGTACATCGTCCGTCCTCCGGTCGTCCGTCGGTCGTCCATCCGGCATCGTCCGTCGGTCGTCCCTCGTCAACACATCAGTCTTCCGTTGGTCGTCCATCAGTCGTCCCTCGGTCGTCCGTCGATTGTCGTCCATCGGTAGGTCGTCGGTCGTCCGTTGGTCGTCCGTCGTCCGTCGTCGTCGAAGTGGTAGTCGTAGAAGTTGTAGTAGTAGTAGTAAAAGTAGTAGCAATAGTAGTAGTAGTAGTAGTAGTATAAGTAGTAGTAGTAGTTGTCGTAGTAGTAGTAGTAGTAGTAGAAGTAGTAGTAAAAGTAGTAGTTGGAGTAGTAGTAGTAGTAGTAGTAGTAGTAGTAGTAGTAGTATTAGTAGTAGTAGAAGTAGTACTATTAGTAATAGTAGTAGCAGTAGTAGTAGTAATAGTGGTAGTAGTAGTAGTAGCTGTAGTAGTAACAGTAGCAACAACAACAACAGCAGCAGTAGTAGTAGCAGTAATAGTAGTACTAATAGTAGTATGTTTTGTTATATCAGAGCCTTGCCTGCTTTGACCAGCTATATATATGCGTACAAAATATTTACACATGTTACGCAAAATTTGATTGGCTGACTAACTCGAGATCTCGAGATAGCGAACATTCTCTCATTTTTTAATGCACTCTGCATTAATTTACTGCACCGTTTTTTTTTAATTGTTCGCCTCTTTTATTTAGTTTTGCGCTCCTCTTTTTTTCTATCTCGTGGCCACGACATAGCTAACTCGTGGCCACGAGATAGAAAAAAGAGGAGAGCAATAAACAAAAAAAGAAGTGAATGTCACCTCTACGCCACCATACATTATGCCACATCGTCGTGGTAATTTTGATTTACAACAAAGGATGCGTCGCAGTGACAGAGTCATATGGAGCGTGCTCGGTGAAAAGGGTTTAAATGTAGGCTAATCTGGCACGACACTTTACGCACATGCTTTAAACCCCGTTTTCACAGAGCACGGCTCATATAAAGTCAGAATAACCTTAATGGACTCTTAATCATCACGCATCGCAATTAATATCACGTACTAAAAACGTGGCATCGACTTTCAAAACATGAATTATATAATTGATAGGGTTTGGCGGCAATATTCTCATTTCAACATTAGTTTAATTAACACTACTTGAAATAAACGTTTGATGTAAGTCCATTGAAATAAGTGTATGTATCACTTTGCAGTCAGTTATAGTATTTTGATTATTAGTATATATACCAAAGTAAATTAAATGTAATAGTTTGTCCTTACTGCCTTAAAAATTACTATGTTTCTCCTGTTCAAAATCGGTGTTGTTCTCTGTTCTCATTTTGTTTATAAATGTCATTTAATTGAATTTTTTTCTGAAATTTCATTTAACCTACTAACATGTATAAATAGTTATATTGATTTGGTTACCTACTATAGAATACTAATACGTGACAGTACTTTATTTATAATTGTATGCATTAAAGACGATATACTTATGTATAAGTCTTAATAAACTGGATGTTCTGTTCTGTTCATACACTACACAAACTTTGAAATGCACAATCAAAATACAAACGGCATATATATTTGCCCTTCCAACGCGGTTATTCGTTTATGATTGTGCGATTTTTATGATGTCATATGTTATGGTTATAAGGCACATTGTCATAAGTAATGCACCTCACACAGCTTATAAAAGTTTGTACCAACGTATGCGCTGAGATTTTTATTTAGTTCAATATAATATTATAACTTTGTGTTACTTAAATGTATGATACCTAGTTTTGTAGTCCAGTTTTGGATTCATTTTTATTGTATGGTAAGTTAAAATACCATACCATGAAATTTCGTGCGAGATTGTTATAAAATGTGAACAGTTTGTAAGATAATTTCTTCAATCATAAATATCTCTTGCGTGATATGTTATTGTATGACTGCGTATGATTAAGTAGCTTCAATCGGACCTTTGTTAAATGTTAAACGATAAGCCCTCAGCATTAATGATAATTTTGTAAAATGTGCCCACTTATATGCGTCTATTGCGTGTTTATATAAATAAATCATGATATACAACACTGATAAATACGCAAGCACAGTTTTGATGTTGTTTGATAAAGAACGATGCATACACGATTAATTAGAATGTAATAAGCAACGCTTATTGCCAGTATGTCGTTCAAACGTACCATAATTGAAAGAGAGATAACACACAAGATCGTCCCATTCTGCAAGCAATTCTCTTTGACAAGACATGCAAAGCGTAAAAACTATATTTTAACACGGAATAATTAAGAAGGTATTACATTAACGTTGACAAATTATTACAATTTACAATATTTAACTCCACGCTGAAGATTTCTAAATATACAATGTATCCGCCTAAATGATATTTATGACTATTCACTGTAGCGTAAATGAATGAGTAAATGTGAATTGGACTGGCCCAACTTTGTTTGTGTAACAGCCATGGTGATTTCGGAATATATTCTAAATGACATGTACGGTTCAACAAAGTTAATTCTATAAATGTTACTTCTTGTTTTGAAATTATTTTGGCACTCAATTTAAATCATGCTTAATAGTGGTTAAAAGCGTAAAGAATGTAAATTTATATGTTTCAACATAAATAATATACATATATTGTAAACAAGGAATTATGACACGTAATACTTTCAGGAGATCCATTTACAATAGTATCCATGCATCGTGTTTAAGGCAAGTGGCCAGGTGTATATAGATATAATATATAATATATCAGGCAAGGCTTAGAATAATAAAATTATTCATACCAAGCCTGGTATATTACAAAAAGATCGGACAGTAACCTGTTTATCTGTTTATCATACCTCTACGACCCCGATTTTAAAGAAATAATGAAAAAAATCACTAAAAAGCTGCAGTTTTAGCGGGAAAAAATAGGACTTTTGTCGTTGTCCGTGTTAATAATGATGGCATGAGCACGCGCGCTTAATATTTGCAAAATTGTTTTTTCCTGTTTGTGTTGCATTTTGTGTTTAAAATATATTACATCTTTGTATCAAATTGATTGTTTTGTTGAATCTGATTGGATTTAACTAAACATGATTACTTTATAGTTGATTCCGATGAATATGACCATCCTGCAGACATGACTGATATAAGAACTTCCTGTTGACCATGATATAAAAACTATATCAGGCAACATTTTATCAGACAGATATCAATACGGTGGTATGATCAAAAGGACAAGCATACAACAAATTAAAAAAAAAACACGTTTGGATGACTGCCTTGAATAGACAATCATTAACATTTGGACTTTATTTAACCTTGTTGATGGCTACCGAACCATAAATAATTAAAACAAATCCTTACACATGTAGAAAAAAACAACAACACAGGAAATATGCAACGAAAGTCCAAAATCATTAATTGTATGTTTACGGGCATAAACTGTTAAGAAATGAAGGTGCCTTACATAAAAATTTAACTGTCAATATATGAACAGAATGATTATGATGTAATTGAAATAAAATACTTGGTCTCTTTAATGGTAATACATGTCCTAATTGATTATTGATAGGTGTGTATATGAGACTGGCATGCAACAGGAATACACACAATGATTACATTGCACCGTTTAAATGAAAAACAATAAAAAATCGTAACCCGGAATATGCGTTGGAAAAACGTGATGTATGCATATATCCGATGAAATGGAATTTTTGTATGCTTAAGTGATGTAATGGCTTGTATATGAGATTTATTCCTGACAATTTATGCACGTGTAGGATATACACATGTTCTTTTTATTAAGGAGTTCTGACTTTTATGTGCATACTCTTGTAATTATTTGCTCTAACATTGTGTATGTCTGAAATTAAATGCATGAACTGTATTGTGCCCCTACTTGGAATGAGAACAATACATAACCCACATACGCACATCAATAGATGTTTTAATACATTAAATCTGCCTATTGTTATCACGTAAGCTCAAACATAGTATTGTAGATATAAGAGCATACTTTAAACCGCATACATCGAAAAACACCAATCACGACCAATGGTACAACGAACATGTATTACTAAGTATTATTATCAATGATGGTACCACACAGAGAGGCACTCTGAGCGTATTAAGGATATACACAGTACCTTAACCAAACGAACATAAGTACGCAATGAATGTGATACCGACAGGTTACATTTTTTTTTCCGAAAAACTAAACTCGCAAACTATACGTTGGCTATACGCAACTTTACCATCAATGCATTACCCCTTTAAAAGCTTGCATAATAACGCTTACCTTATATAATCTCACAATTTCTTAAAGCAAATTGGTTATCATTTTCGTTGAGAAGTTTTTAAATGTCAAAGTTCATTTTTAAATGTCAAGATAGCCATATATTTTAATCCTGAATATAAATAACACATGTATGAATATACTTTTGTAACGAACAATCTATATCCCCTCCTAATCATTCACATTTATTTCAGATAAAATACTCATTATATAATGCTAGTAAGCAATGCCGCTTTAGCCGCAGGCAAAGTGATAGAGGCTCAAGTTTTCTCCTACATTGTTCAATATTCAAAGATTGTATAATTTGTTTTAGGTTCTTTGATATCGTGATTCATCTAACCTGATAATAACACCGAGAAACTAACTCAGATTGAAATTTGTTTTTCATAATCGTTATAAGTTCATATTGGAATCGGTATTTGTTTTACATAATTTCTTCCCATATTATTGTTTATACTACTGGGAATTATGCATTATATTATAATATGCGATTGAAGCACATTCAACCGATTGACTGAGTAATAAATGGTTTATTATATTATATTTATGTCGGTGTATTTATTGTTAAAGGCAGATTGTGATTGCATGACCCATCGACTTACTTTAAATAAGGTTTTCTAAAACTAATGAGATGTGAGAATAACTATTTACTGACATTGCAATTTAAGTGTATGTACCAGTGAAAATGATGAAGAATCGGTATTTACAACATCAAACCAAGTGTTCGACTCATATGTCACATCACACTGGCTACAAATATAGCTCTGAACCCTTTTTTGGGGGCTACATTTTTTTTACTACATGGGTATAAATGTAAATCTAATAGTAAATTTAAATGAGTACATATAACATGAACACACAAAAAATATGATTATAACATGTTAATGTGTCACTGGCAAATTAAATCATATAAAAACGTAATCAACCTAATTAAATTAATTGTAAAAGAATCGTAATCAAATCCGGGCCATTTGTTTACCTCGTCAAAGAATAATATTAAATGGACAATTAAGTAAACTTGTCTGCATATTTTCATAAACCTCACTTGTTGTCAGTCAATCGAGATTTTCCAACCGCTTTGTCAAGTATTTAAATGGGGGCGATCGTATTCTAGGAGAGATATTTATTGCCCAATTCAATACAACAGTGAACATATACAAAATACAACTCATACATCTTAATACATTCCATATCACTAAATGCATGGGAGTTATTGTATTTATGTTTATTCAAGTTTTGTTGATTGTAATTATTAAATTATGTTATGCCTCTGGTCTTTAAATATCTCGAATGAACAAAAACCAGCACACTTATTATTAGTTGCGTTATTACTATATTTCTTTATTTCAGAAGCTTAGCAATTGATTACGTCTGATTATCCTGTATTAATACTAAACGCTATTATAGGTAGTTGTTAAGTCTTAATATAACTGACATAAAGGCTGACTCTTTCATATTAAAAATAATTATGATGCGTTGAATGTTGTTTTCTTCAAGAAAAAAAAAACACATTGATATAGGGTTGAAAACCTGAAGAGCATGTAATTGACTTTATATCAGACATTTGCGTTTTGTGGAATGCTTTCACACATCTGCGCCGCTGACAAGTTCTTGTTATAATGCCACTTCTTATGCTATTAGGTATTATAATTCTGATTTGCTGCTTAACTTAAATCTAAATATTTGTATAGAGGCTTTTTATAAGTATGCGTATTGATTCGAACTGGTTTAATTTTACATGTATGTATCATTTGTAATGTTTGGATGTATGTCTTTTAGGAATTGACAGCTTGCTTTAAATGCAAGACTTCAGAGTTTCTCTTTGGATGATATTTATGTTCTTTAATTGCGCTTAAGTTATTACTCACCACAAGAGGTTCCTCGCTATGTATGTCCGTTACGTTGGGACAATATAAGTACAGCATTGATACAGACTAAGGTCAGAACATGAGTATTTCGTTTATATACATGACATTTAAAAACAAACTTTTATAATGAAGATGCAATTTATCGAAGGTTCGTAAACGTGTGGTACGATTTTTTTATAATCGTTATTGAGAACACAAACACATTTAAATGGTATAACTTACTCACATTTGTTGAAACTTTTTAATGTAAAGTAGCGGAAAAACGCCTACTTCCTGCATTAGTTCTGTTTATGCACGTTAGAAATGATAATTCGCGTGTTTCAATTGAAATGAGCACCTTCACAATACATGTAATGTATTTAATGCTTGTGTAATTCAATTAGTTTATATTAATATTGAACATTAGCCATTGATGAGCGACCAGTAGTTTTGATAGTGTGACTGAAAATACTTTGACAACAATCCATCAAAGTGTACAACTACTCAGCTTAATATCTAAACGGACTGTCAATCATAATAAAACGTAATCAATATCTCATTCCTCAAACGTGTCAACCACTGCAAAACAAGACATTATATATGCTTTCCGTGTTTGTGGAAATATACTCAGCTTATTATTTTGTTGTTCAATTTGAACGAATAAGATTTCTGTATATTTTCTGTATATTTATGTATATTTTATTACGTGTATGTGTATGCCTGTAAAGTATTATCCAGGTGCATATGTGAACAACTAATATTTGTTTGAGCCTTCGCTTTATATAAATAATAATAATTATTAAAAACAAACAAAAACAAAATGTGCAGGGGAATTTGGATGGAAAAAAAGTGTTAACAGGATGTGTTATGTCTTCATCAATCATTAATTGTGTCAACTTACTTTTCCTCTTGTTTATGATTTAAAGACCGCAATTAGACGCATCACGCATCAAACTCTGTTAAACGTCGAACATTTTACCAAAATAATTATGAGCTGTCTGTGTCAAGAATGGAAAATGTATGAGTATATATTGACATTTTCTTATAGATAAATCATTTTGTGCAACCCTACTAGATATGCAAAATATACCGTGTAATGTTAAAATAGGCGTATATCTACAGGACATGAAGGTAGCACGACTTATGTATATTTTGGTTTTCAAAGAAACGCCTATTTCTCTGGGAATATTCAGTTATCACAGCTGTGTACATTAATTTTATTTTAACAATAATGCAATAATATAATAAAATACCCGTAAGCTATTTCCGCATTTTAAACACGTTTAAGCTTTTAACATTTGAATAAATTCAAGTGATAGTTTTAATAATAAATTAGATTGCTTCGTTTATGGCGTTTTATGAGTCATACCTTTACTATTTGCAACACTGAAAGGCTATATCAACCATTCAACATTAAAGCTTTGTTATTATTGAGATCTCGAAGCTTCACTTTTGCAATAATGCAGCGTGCTATTTAATATAGTATTGAGGTGAACGAAGATTTATATGTTTACAATAGTGTATAATGGATGATGACAGTACAATTAATTTAGTGACACATGACAGACATAATACTCGTTTTTATATCAATGTTTTAAGCATACTTATTCGATACGATTTATGGCGCTATTTGTAACAATCAGTAACTATACTTTGATCAGTGCGTTAGTCGTGTCAATGTTCATAATTGTTGGTGGTCATTGTTTGATGAAACACCATAAAGCCTGTTGAATACATTTATCTTAATGAAATCACTACCGAGCAAACAACATTTTTTCATTTCTTGTAGACTTCTTAATGCATTTTAAACATCCAGTATTTCGTAACATGGCTTTAAAAACTTAATTGTGCATGTAAGACATTTAGTACAATAAAATGTGCACATTAGTTCAAACAGTTCATGCGGTATCATAAATAAAACAGTTCATGCGGTATCATTAAGTTATAATATCAATTAGTTCATGTGATATCATTTAGTTATATTTTCGACTAGTTAATGTGGTCTCATTAAGTTATACGCAATTATGAATATCTAAGCTAAGATATCGTATGAACTCATTGGATGTAGCCAAACTTTCCAATATTTTGGGGATCAGTTGATGGTACAGAACAGATTATGTACGAATACGCAAAAATAAGCGTTTGTTTTATTGTGGAAACTATAATTAATGTATTGTGTTATGAAAGACACTTCTACATCTGCATAAAACTCTTACCTTTCCTGCAATGTTCATTAATATCTTGGCTTTAATGCGCAAAAACTTCAACCTGATGGATCTCGAATTCTTTAACAAATGATTGTCTGACGCCTTAGAAAGTGAAGGTATTTTGGGGGTAGATTTCACAGAATTACACATTGCATTAAACACGTGTGCCAGTTGGTTTCTTGAAAGTATAAGATATTGAAAATATTATAAAGCCAGACCCAAAGCGGCTGATCTAAGAAAATTCAATGATGGCCGCCGTTTATTAACCGTTGCGATAACATAGAGAAAATTAGTGATACCATCTACCATGAAACGAGACGAAATTCAACGGAATTTCTGATTTAATTCATGTTATGAATAATTCTTGGAAATGTGATCGTTTTTAAACGATTTTAAATCAATATCAATATCAAATTTAACATTAAAGAAAAACATAGTATGTTAAATTACGGTACAAAACTCATCACAGGACTCTGTACAACAATTATCTTTTCATACACATTTCATATTTTAAATGGTTATTATCAACACGTTTGTACAAATTAAAAAAAAAAGTACGTTCACTAAAGAAGCGATCACATGTATACACTTGTATTGCCATGCGCAACATGATTGCATTATATATCATCATTACATTATGAACAAGAAATAATTTTAGTCATATAAAATAAGCGTGAACTCTCCGTGTGGTCAACGTATCCTATCAGGATTCCAACATGCTTATTCATGAATTGAGATTTTACAAAGAAAAAGCCTTTTGCTTTTGTATTTGAGATCGATTTGTCAACTTATGTGTGTATTTTGTACACTGTATAGGGCAGAGATGATGGATTGTGTTAAATCTATCGATCGAATTCAACCCTCTGTTTCCACCTTATGCTGTCATACTTGAATTATCAATGACATATACTAGTACTTTAATATGGAGTTACAATAAGTTTATGGTATTTAGATCAACATGTTAGTAATACAGTTATATTGGTTTCCACTTACTGTCATTATAATGATTTGTAACTATATGTTTTACAAGCTTTTATTTAAATAGTCGTTTTTCTGTTTTACTGTGATGACAACATCCACAAATATTATTAGTCATTTATTGGGTTTGTGTATATGTCTGTTTTAATATTTTTTTTCTATTTGAACATCTGAATAATGCGTCCGCTTTGTCCATCGACAACGATCTAGGACTTGTTTTAAAACTGTTATTTGTTCTTTTGGGTCAAACTTGTAAAAAAGTTCTATGTTTTATTCCGGAATTTTAACCGATGTAATATTTAAGTTTCTCTGTTATATCCAAAAACGAGAGGCAACTGATCGTAATCACTTTTTAGTAAAACTGTCAGATGTAAAGATAACCCACTCGAGTCAAACTAGGCTCATCAAGCCCGGATTAACCGTCGGACGAGATCATCGGCGAATTGCATTGATGTATAACATCTTAATACATGGCACACATGAGTTAGTTTAAACCTTTTTTATTTTAGAATAATTGCAATGAAACACTTTAACTTAAGTCTCCTGGGTCGAATCAGTACTAAATGTGTCCTTGTAGCAGATGTAAAAAAAGTAGGGATTCAGCTCGTGGCTTCGCAAAACGGACACTACATCCACTCTGCCATGGCGACATTAACCAAGAACAAATCAGTTGTGTTGACATATGTCAGACAATCGTATGATTGTGGGTTTCTTCTTCGAAAGTGTATATTTATATGTAGTTTATGATAAACGTACGGTTATATGAGGCGGGCTCAAGTGTATCATTGTGACATAATATAACATAATGTTCAGGATAACGAAATTGCCTTCACGCATTTAGAAAGGTTAGACGCGTATTTTGTTCATTATATTGTTGATCGACATGAATAATCATCTTCTTTGTTGTTTTAATTTACAACAAAGGATGCGTCTGAGTGACAACATCATATAAAGTAAGAATACGCTAAATTGACTGCCACTCATCATCATAGTATACCTCGGTCCTTTGTAGTTTTAGAGGACAAGATTGTTAAAGTTTCACTTTTTGAACATCGTTGCCTAATTAATCACCCAGACGGAACGATTTGATTGAGTGCCATAGACGAATACGAATGAAAAATGCCTCTAAAGTATGTTCAAATTAGTTTCAGCACTTAAGACAAACTTTGAAGAACAAGTTCAGGAAAACACGCAGCGACCGACTAACAAATGGACGATTGGCGGACTACGGACATCACGATATACCTTTTGCTCACTTATAGCAAGCTCTGTATATTATGTCGACTAATATCAACATATATGAACGGCAGAGTGGCTTACATTCCACTATAGGCAAACACAGTGTTGAGCAGAAAGTTTTAAAGATTATTGGCATACAATTCGAATACATTAACTGTAAAATACAACAACAATGGCTGCCACATTAGCTCTAAGATGAGTAGTTTGTTATTTCGAAAAATGTAAGCAATATTAAAAAAGCAACTTCCGCGTTAGTGACCAGCTTCCAAAACAAATCCAAGATCGCAGAAAGAAACTGCTTCCATATATGATTGAGGCGAAACAACAAGGAAAACAGGCTAATCTATCATATGACGCGCTGTACATCGACCGCGTCAAGTATACCCATGACCGTCCACCCCCTGGCCCAGTACCGTAACTGCCCCCACGTGGCCGTCGCGGATACGGGGGACAGCGTAGCAACGCCGGAAGCCACCATGACCGTGGGTATGACCCAACGACCAGAACTTAGGGAGACGACCGGAAACAGCTAACTGTGCTATCCTGGAATGTTCAGGGTCTTGTTTCAAAACTAAAATACAGTGATTTTTTTAACTTTATTAATGGATATGACATTTTAATATTTACAGAAACTTGGAATGCTAAATCAAATAATATCCATATAAACAATTTCGAATGTTTATCATGCCCACGTCCAAAATGCAACAGAAATACGTAACGACACAGGTGGTGTGATTTTTTACTACAAAACAGTATATCAAGATAAAATTGAAGTTCTTAATATAAGTAAAAAAGGGATTATTTGGTGTAAACTCTCTAAAGCTTTGTTTGGCTTTGAAAATGATGTATATATTTGGTGTTGCTGTATACCACCCGCTGACTCTCTTGTGTACAGTTATGTTAATTCCATACTACACGATTGTGATTTTTTTGAACAATTATCAAACGATGTTAAAATGTAAACCCAACTTGGGGATGTTCTTTTAAAGGGAGATTTTAATGCAGGAATAGGTCAAAGGTCAGATTTGGAAGATAATTTAAATCTCGACCGCTATGTTAATATGCCAGAGTCTGATTTACCTTTTGATATTTTACCGCAACGATTATCGGCTGATGTACAGACTTATACGTTCGGACATAAACTTCTTACGCTTTGTAAAGAAAATAGTGTTTTTATTGCTAATGGGCGTTTAGAACAAGGCCTTAATACGTGTTATAATTTATGTAGAAACACTGTCGGTGCAAGTACTGTTGATTGTGTTATTGTTAACTACAATATGTACACGCGTATACGCAATATGAATGTACTTGATTTGACCGAATTCTCCGATCACAGCCCGATTGAATTTACTTTAGTTTGTGATAAATGTATCAACCAACCAAGGGTACACATTTATAAAGATAGTTTGAAACAAAATAACATCGATTTTTTAAAACAAACCTTAGAAGATAAAAGACACATTTTCGACGAAGTTACGCATACATTGCTATCGGACCGTGACAATATTGATAACTGTATAGATGCTTTATCGACTACTATTTTTGATATCTCATTTCAGCTTAACGGTAAAACTGTACACACAGGCGGTAACCAGCGCAAAATTAAATGTGCGAAAAAATCATTGTGGTTTAACGAAGAATGTAAAATAAACAAAAACGAGTTTTATGAATTTATAAACAATATCCGTGTAACGCTACCAAGATTAGATTTTTAAAATCCAGAAATAAATATTGCCGCGTTAAAAGGGAGACAAAACGTACATGTTTCAATAAAGAAAAGCACACATTAGCTAAGCTAAGCAAAAATAATCCAAAAAAATGTTGGCGATATATTAATAAATACAAAAAGAAACATGTCCCAAAAAGTAATGATATAAACATTGATCAATTTTTAAACCATTTTAAACAATCATATAATACACCACTTAGCAGTTCATTTAATACTAATGACTTCTATTACCTAAATGCGTTGCCTTCAATCAAAACGCTCGATTGTGCATTTACTGAAGAAGAAGTAAGAAACACAATATCTAAAATGAAGAGTAATAAAAGCTGTGACTTGTTTAACAATGTAGCCGATTTCTTTATTGATTCTAATGATTTTATATCACCATACCTTATTAAAATCTTTGATTACAGTTTCGATCGTGGTATTTATCCAAATTTTGGTGTAAAGGTGCAATCATGCCTATTTTTTTAAAAAAGTGACCAGAAAGAGCCTTCCAATTATAGAGGAATCCCACTGGTTAATATAATTTCAAAAGTATTTTCATTATGTCTACGCAACAGAATAAACCGTTGGTGTGAGGGCGAAAATTTATTTAATCCTTTTCAATTATGTTTTAGAGACGAACGTAGTACAGCCGATTGTATTTTTATCCTACACAGTATTTGCAAAATGTTCTTTTGCAGAAACATAAGCTATATTGTGCTTTTATTGATTATGAAAAGTCTTTTGATACAGTGATTCATGAAGCATTGTGGATAAAATTAATTTAGTCTGGTTTGAGTTGCAAAATGATAAAAATGATATAAAATATATATGCAAATGTTAAGTCATGTATAAAAAACACCCAGGATATGTCATACTCCGATTTCTTTGATGTCTCCTTTGGTGTAAAACAAGGAGAACCTCTTCCGCCGCTCCTTTTTATTCTATATATAAATGATATTAAAGATCGTATTCATGTACACAATTTTACAAATGATGATTTGCATTTGCTATCTGTTTTTATGCTGTTATTTGCTGATTATAATGTATTATTTACTACTAACCCAGTAAGCCTTCAGAACCAACTTAACAATTTATACCTTTACTCTTGCAAATGGGGTCTTAAAATAAATGTGTATAAAACGAAACTATGCATATTTAAAAAACGAAAAAGCAGATGCAACTACACATGGTCAATAAATAACGAGTTCCTTAAAATTGTCGACAGTTTTGTTTATCTGGGTATAAAACTCCTCTACACAGGAAATATGTCTAATATTGTAAAAATATTAAATGAACAAGCACTTAGAGCATATCATCATCTTGTATCCATCTTTAGCCGTGTAAAACTAGATGTCAAAACCAAACTAGCTCTATTCGATTCGTTAGTAACACCAATCATACTGTATGGTTCTGAAGTCTGGGGAATTTATGATAACTCTGATATAGATAAATTAAATTTTAAATTCTGCAAAAATATTCTTTGTGTAAAACAATCTACTTCTAACTATGCTGTTCTTAGTGAATTGGGTCGATTCCCTCTAGCCGTTTTATGTAAATTTAGAGCTTTACGTTATTCGATGAAAATTGTAAATAACCAACATTTTTTATTATACAAAGTCTTTATGGAACAGATGAATGTTTTAACAAATTTCAGTTGTACGAAATAAAAATAAATGGTGTCATGCTTTGTTGTCAACTTTAGAAAACCTTGGCTTGGGTTAAATGTTTTATACAACTGATTTCACGTGCGATATTACTGACATGATAAACCAAAGTAATAAAGAAACAATTTGTTCAAGAGTGGAGCGATACTTAAGCCTCACAGTTCAAAATGGAACTCTACTTTAAATTTTAAAAAAGCTTCGAATATGAAAATATCTTGATTGTATATCTAATGAAAAGTCAAGAATCCAAATGAGCTAGTTTCGATAAAGTTCTCATTGTCTAGAAATAGAAGTTGGTAAATATAGTAGGTTGTCACGAATAGAACGCACGTGTAAACTCTGTAACCAGAATGTGTGTTAATCCGAATATCACTACTTATAATGTTGTCCATTATATAACGATTTACGCACAAAATATAATATCCGGACATCATGGCCTACCATTAATAAATACATATAAATGATGTCGTGTACTCATGTTTCAAAACTCATAAAAATAGCAAATTTTTAGGTCGAAGCGTTCAAACTTAGAAGCGAGACTCTAAATAGCCTAGCTGTAGTATAATTGCATGATAACAAACATAATTGTATTTGGTAGTCACACATATTAGTTGTTATGACTGTAACAAACATAATTGTATTTGGTAGTCGCACATATAAGTTGTTATGATTGTCATATTTGCTCATCTTTAAATTTGTAGTATTGTACAATTCCGTGTCTTGGCCATATTTCTTTTGTATATATATTCTTGGCCAAAGGCAGAATGCCGGACTGCCAATCAACTTTGAAACTATAAAAAAAAATTAATCGAATATCTGCCATACAATATCAATTTCACTTAATGTTATTGTTGTTAAGCATATAGACTAAAAAATATCTGGATTTGACTTATTCACAAAGCATATATACATATATAATTATATATATATAAGTGTTGTGTTTCTATCACTAACAGTTTTGTGTGTTCCAATGCACGGTTTTATTGCCCCTAATTGAGAAGTAATCCTCGAACTTGTAATTCTATTCGTTTGAGACATCTGATTAGACATCTGATTATGTGCGATTGCAAAAATTGGAAGATAAATCCTTTTACAAAATTAAATGTCCTAAAGAGAAGTTCGTTAACACATCGAATGCAAATTTAAATTTAAACTTCCCGGAACAAAAATGAAACACAACCTCATACGTCTGAATTTAGTTAACATGTATTTCTCTATCGAGGGCTGCCCGCAAGACTGTCTTAACTGTCTTTTTTGAAATTTTACAGGAGAAGCAAAAAACATCACATTTTCTCCATTCTTATTGTTAACAACAAAATACTTCACAGTTTATTACAGAATGGAGAAACAAACATATTTCATATAATCAAAAACATATATCTTAAAAAATAAAATAACTTTGTAGAATTAATTGACTTACTACACTCTTGCGCTGAAATTGGACATGTTCAGGATTTTGAATTCCCTGCAATACTGTAGTAAGTCAAGTTACTACAGTATTGCAGGAAATATTAATGGTAAGCAATAATTTTTTTTCTCTGCAATACAAAAGTAAGGGTTCTAGAAATAACAATGACATTCTTAAAAAGGGAACTTTTTTATTTTTTTACTTTTTCAACACATGCTACTCTACAAATTTGCATATTTGCATATATTTGGCATTTGGTGTGATAAATTCAACAAAGTTGAATGGTATTGTCAATATTTTTATACAAATTCCCTGATCCAAGAGTACATAAACATGGAAAATACTGCAAATTGATTATCATTAACCTTATTATCTTAATAGATAGGCAAAAACATTTCATATATTTCATGATTTGCTTCATTTTGTATTATCAAACCATAAGTTTCCAGTAATTTCAATAATTCAGTGCACACATTAGATAGAACTTAAACTGATAAAATAACAATAGTAACTGACAGCAGGCAAATCTTTTGTATAATAATTTTTCATATTTTGTTAATGTTAGAAAATATAACATTTATTACTCCATTTTAATATTATATACTTATTTACTGATGTAGTTCTCAGAGATTCTGTAAGAACTAAAACCTATATTTTTTTACTATGTCAGACATACCTGATCAAGTTAAACAATAATTAAGAAATAACAATAAAACTAATTTCTGAACAATGTTTAAAGTATTATTCAAATTAGAATAATAATGTCTAATGTATATAACAAGACATTGTTCTTGTCAATAAGCAACTTAACAGCAAGTATAGTTGACAGGTCTGTAGATACAAATCAACAGCACTTATGCAAATTCATGATTGTATTCTAGTTTATTGTTATCCATTAGAACATACTGGTGAATATTTTGCTTTTGTATTTGAGATCGATTTGTCAACTTATGTGTGTATTTTGTACACTGTATAGTGCAGAGATGATGGATTGTGTTAAATCTATCGATCGAATTCAACCCTTTGTTTCCACCTTATGCTGTCATACTTGAATTATCAATGACATATACTAGTACTTTAATATGGAGTTACAATAAGTTTATGGTATTTAGATCAACATGTTAGTAATACAGTTATATTGGTTTCCACTTACTGTCATTATAATGATTTGTAACTATATGTTTTACAAGCTTTTATTTAAATAGTCGTTTTTCTGTTTTACTGTGATGACAACATCCACAAATATTATTAGTCATTTATTGGGTTTGTGTATATGTCTGTTTTAATATTTTTTTTCTATTTGAACATCTGAATAATGCGTCCGCTTTGTCCATCGACAACGATCTAGGACTTGTTTTAAAACTGTTATTTGTTCTTTTGGGTCAAACTTGTAAAAAAGTTCTATGTTTTATTCCGGAATTTTAACCGATGTAATATTTAAGTTTCTCTGTTATATCCAAAAACGAGAGGCAACTGATCGTAATCACTTTTTAGTAAAACTGTCAGATGTAAAGATAACCCACTCGAGTCAAACTAGGCTCATCAAGCCCGGATTAACCGTCGGACGAGATCATCGGCGAATTGCATTGATGTATAACATCTTAATACATGGCACACATGAGTTAGTTTAAACCTTTTTTATTTTAGAATAATTGCAATGAAACACTTTAACTTAAGTCTCCTGGGTCGAATCAGTACTAAATGTGTCCTTGTAGCAGATGTAAAAAAAGTAGGGATTCAGCTCGTGGCTTCGCAAAACGGACACTACATCCACTCTGCCATGGCGACATTAACCAAGAACAAATCAGTTGTGTTGACATATGTCAGACAATCGTATGATTGTGGGTTTCTTCTTCGAAAGTGTATATTTATATGTAGTTTATGATAAACGTACGGTTATATGAGGCGGGCTCAAGTGTATCATTGTGACATAATATAACATAATGTTCAGGATAACGAAATTGCCTTCACGCATTTAGAAAGGTTAGACGCGTATTTTGTTCATTATATTGTTGATCGACATGAATAATCATCTTCTTTGTTGTTTTAATTTACAACAAAGGATGCGTCTGAGTGACAACATCATATAAAGTAAGAATACGCTAAATTGACTGCCACTCATCATCATAGTATACCTCGGTCCTTTGTAGTTTTAGAGGACAAGATTGTTAAAGTTTCACTTTTTGAACATCGTTGCCTAATTAATCACCCAGACGGAACGATTTGATTGAGTGCCATAGACGAATACGAATGAAAAATGCCTCTAAAGTATGTTCAAATTAGTTTCAGCACTTAAGACAAACTTTGAAGAACAAGTTCAGGAAAACACGCAGCGACCGACTAACAAATGGACGATTGGCGGACTACGGACATCACGATATACCTTTTGCTCACTTATAGCAAGCTCTGTATATTATGTCGACTAATATCAACATATATGAACGGCAGAGTGGCTTACATTCCACTATAGGCAAACACAGTGTTGAGCAGAAAGTTTTAAAGATTATTGGCATACAATTCGAATACATTAACTGTAAAATACAACAACAATGGCTGCCACATTAGCTCTAAGATGAGTAGTTTGTTATTTCGAAAAATGTAAGCAATATTAAAAAAGCAACTTCCGCGTTAGTGACCAGCTTCCAAAACAAATCCAAGATCGCAGAAAGAAACAGCTTCCATATATGATTGAGGCGAAACAACAAGGAAAACAGGCTAATCTATCATATGACGCGCTGTACATCGACCGCGTCAAGTATACCCATGACCGTCCACCCCCTGGCCCAGTACCGTAACTGCCCCCACGTGGCCGTCGCGGATACGGGGGACAGCGTAGCAACGCCGGAAGCCACCATGACCGTGGGTATGACCCAACGACCAGAACTTAGGGAGACGACCGGAAACAGCTAACTGTGCTATCCTGGAATGTTCAGGGTCTTGTTTCAAAACTAAAATACAGTGATTTTTTTAACTTTATTAATGGATATGACATTTTAATATTTACAGAAACTTGGAATGCTAAATCAAATAATATCCATATAAACAATTTCGAATGTTTATCATGCCCACGTCCAAAATGCAACAGAAATACGTAACGACACAGGTGGTGTGATTTTTTACTACAAAACAGTATATCAAGATAAAATTGAAGTTCTTAATATAAGTAAAAAAGGGATTATTTGGTGTAAACTCTCTAAAGCTTTGTTTGGCTTTGAAAATGATGTATATATTTGGTGTTGCTGTATACCACCCGCTGACTCTCTTGTGTACAGTTATGTTAATTCCATACTACACGATTGTGATTTTTTTGAACAATTATCAAACGATGTTAAAATGTAAACCCAACTTGGGGATGTTCTTTTAAAGGGAGATTTTAATGCAGGAATAGGTCAAAGGTCAGATTTGGAAGATAATTTAAATCTCGACCGCTATGTTAATATGCCAGAGTCTGATTTAACTTTTGATATTTTACCGCAACGATTATCGGCTGATGTACAGACTTATACGTTCGGACATAAACTTCTTACGCTTTGTAAAGAAAATAGTGTTTTTATTGCTAATGGGCGTTTAGAACAAGGCCTTAATACGTGTTATAATTTATGTAGAAACACTGTCGGTGCAAGTACTGTTGATTGTGTTATTGTTAACTACAATATGTACACGCGTATACGCAATATGAATGTACTTGATTTGACCGAATTCTCCGATCACAGCCCGATTGAATTTACTTTAGTTTGTGATAAATGTATCAACCAACCAAGGGTACACATTTATAAAGATAGTTTGAAACAAAATAACATCGATTTTTTAAAACAAACCTTAGAAGATAAAAGACACATTTTCGACGAAGTTACGCATACATTGCTATCGGACCGTGACAATATTGATAACTGTATAGATGCTTTATCGACTACTATTTTTGATATCTCATTTCAGCTTAACGGTAAAACTGTACACACAGGCGGTAACCAGCGCAAAATTAAATGTGCGAAAAAATCATTGTGGTTTAACGAAGAATGTAAAATAAACAAAAACGAGTTTTATGAATTTATAAACAATATCCGTGTAACGCTACCAAGATTAGATTTTTAAAATCCAGAAATAAATATTGCCGCGTTAAAAGGGAGACAAAACGTACATATTTCAATAAAGAAAAGCACACATTAGCTAAGCTAAGCAAAAATAATCCAAAAAAATGTTGGCGATATATTAATAAATACAAAAAGAAACATGTCCCAAAAAGTAATGATATAAACATTGATCAATTTTTAAACCATTTTAAACAATCATATAATACACCACTTAGCAGTTCATTTAATACTAATGACTTCTATTACCTAAATGCGTTGCCTTCAATCAAAACGCTCGATTGTGCATTTACTGAAGAAGAAGTAAGAAACACAATATCTAAAATGAAGAGTAATAAAAGCTGTGACTTGTTTAACAATGTAGCCGATTTCTTTATTGATTCTAATGATTTTATATCACCATACCTTATTAAAATCTTTGATTACAGTTTCGATCGTGGTATTTATCCAAATTTTGGTGTAAAGGTGCAATCATGCCTATTTTTTTTAAAAAGTGACCAGAAAGAGCCTTCCAATTATAGAGGAATCCCACTGGTTAATATAATTTCAAAAGTATTTTCATTATGTCTACGCAACAGAATAAACCGTTGGTGTGAGGGCGAAAATTTATTTAATCCTTTTCAATTATGTTTTAGAGACGAACGTAGTACAGCCGATTGTATTTTTATCCTACACAGTATTTGCAAAATGTTCTTTTGCAGAAACATAAGCTATATTGTGCTTTTATTGATTATGAAAAGTCTTTTGATACAGTGATTCATGAAGCATTGTGGATAAAATTAATTTAGTCTGGTTTGAGTTGCAAAATGATAAAAATGATATAAAATATATATGCAAATGTTAAGTCATGTATAAAAAACACCCAGGATATGTCATACTCCGATTTCTTTGATGTCTCCTTTGGTGTAAAACAAGGAGAACCTCTTCCGCCGCTCCTTTTTATTCTATATATAAATGATATTAAAGATCGTATTCATGTACACAATTTTACAAATGATGATTTGCATTTGCTATCTGTTTTTATGCTGTTATTTGCTGATGATAATGTATTATTTACTACTAACCCAGTAAGCCTTCAGAACCAACTTAACAATTTATACCTTTACTCTTGCAAATGGGGTCTTAAAATAAATGTGTATAAAACGAAACTATGCATATTTAAAAAACGAAAAAGCAGATGCAACTACACATGGTCAATAAATAACGAGTTCCTTAAAATTGTCGACAGTTTTGTTTATCTGGGTATAAAACTCCTCTACACAGGAAATATGTCTAATATTGTAAAAATATTAAATGAACAAGCACTTAGAGCATATCATCATCTTGTATCCATCTTTAGCCGTGTAAAACTAGATGTCAAAACCAAACTAGCTCTATTCGATTCGTTAGTAACACCAATCATACTGTATGGTTCTGAAGTCTGGGGAATTTATGATAACTCTGATATAGATAAATTAAATTTTAAATTCTGCAAAAATATTCTTTGTGTAAAACAATCTACTTCTAACTATGCTGTTCTTAGTGAATTGGGTCGATTCCCTCTAGCCGTTTTATGTAAATTTAGAGCTTTACGTTATTCGATGAAAATTGTAAATAACCAACATTTTTTATTATACAAAGTCTTTATGGAACAGATGAATGTTTTAACAAATTTCAGTTGTACGAAATAAAAATAAATGGTGTCATGCTTTGTTGTCAACTTTAGAAAACCTTGGCTTGGGTTAAATGTTTTATACAACTGATTTCACGTGCGATATTACTGACATGATAAACCAAAGTAATAAAGAAACAATTTGTTCAAGAGTGGAGCGATACTTAAGCCTCACAGTTCAAAATGGAACTCTACTTTAAATTTTAAAAAAGCTTCGAATATGAAAATATCTTGATTGTATATCTAATGAAAAGTCAAGAATCCAAATGAGCTAGTTTCGATAAAGTTCTCATTGTCTAGAAATAGAAGTTGGTAAATATAGTAGGTTGTCACGAATAGAACGCACGTGTAAACTCTGTAACCAGAATGTGTGTTAATCCGAATATCACTACTTATAATGTTGTCCATTATATAACGATTTACGCACAAAATATAATATCCGGACATCATGGCCTACCATTAATAAATACATATAAATGATGTCGTGTACTCATGTTTCAAAACTCATAAAAATAGCAAAATTTTTGGGTCGAAGCGTTCAAACTTAGAAGCGAGACTCTAAATAGCCTAGCTGTAGTATAATTGCATGATAACAAACATAATTGTATTTGGTAGTCACACATATTAATTGTTATGACTGTAACAAACATAATTGTATTTGGTAGTCGCACATATAAGTTGTTATGATTGTCATATTTGCTCATCTTTAAATTTGTAGTATTGTACAATTCCGTGTCTTGGCCATATTTCTTTTGTATATATATTCTTGGCCAAAGGCAGAATGCCGGACTGCCAATCAACTTTGAAACTATAAAAAAAAATTAATCGAATATCTGCCATACAATATCAATTTCACTTAATGTTATTGTTGTTAAGCATATAGACTAAAAAATATCTGGATTTGACTTATTCACAAAGCATATATACATATATAATTATATATATATAAGTGTTGTGTTTCTATCACTAACAGTTTTGTGTGTTCCAATGCACGGTTTTATTGCCCCTAATTGAGAAGTAATCCTCGAACTTGTAATTCTATTCGTTTGAGACATCTGATTAGACATCTGATTATGTGCGATTGCAAAAATTGGAAGATAAATCCTTTTACAAAATTAAATGTCCTAAAGAGAAGTTCGTTAACACATCGAATGCAAATTTAAATTTAAACTTCCCGGAACAAAAATGAAACACAATCTCATACGTCTGAATTTAGTTAACATGTATTTCTCTATCGAGGGCTGCCCGCAAGACTGTCTTAACTGTCTTTTTTGAAATTTTACAGGAGAAGCAAAAAACATCACATTTTCTCCATTCTTATTGTTAACAACAAAATACTTCACAGTTTATTACAGAATGGAGAAACAAACATATTTCATATAATCAAAAACATATATCTTAAAAAATAAAATAACTTTGTAGAATTAATTGACTTACTACACTCTTGCGCTGAAATTGGACATGTTCAGGATTTTGAATTCCCTGCAATACTGTAGTAAGTCAAGTTACTACAGTATTGCAGGAAATATTAATGGTAAGCAATAATTTTTTTTCTCTGCAATACAAAAGTAAGGGTTCTAGAAATAACAATGACATTCTTAAAAAGGGAACTTTTTTATTTTTTTACTTTTTCAACACATGCTACTCTACAAATTTGCATATTTGCATATATTTGGCATTTGGTGTGATAAATTTAACAAAGTTGAATGGTATTGTCAATATTTTTATACAAATTCCCTGATCCAAGAGTACATAAACATGGAAAATACTGCAAATTGATTATCATTAACCTTATTATCTTAATAGATAGGCAAAAACATTTCATATATTTCATGATTTGCTTCATTTTGTATTATCAAACCATAAGTTTCCAGTAATTTCAATAATTCAGTGCACACATTAGATAGAACTTAAACTGATAAAATAACAATAGTAACTGACAGCAGGCAAATCTTTTGTATAATAATTTTTCATATTTTGTTAATGTTAGAAAATATAACATTTATTACTCCATTTTAATATTATATACTTATTTACTGATGTAGTTCTCAGAGATTCTGTAAGAACTAAAACCTATATTTTTTTACTATGTCAGACATACCTGATCAAGTTAAACAATAATTAAGAAATAACAATAAAACTAATTTCTGAACAATGTTTAAAGTATTATTCAAATTAGAATAATAATGTCTAATGTATATAACAAGACATTGTTCTTGTCAATAAGCAACTTAACAGCAAGTATAGTTGACAGGTCTGTAGATACAAATCAACAGCACTTATGCAAATTCATGATTGTATTCTAGTTTATTGTTATCCATTAGAACATACTGGTGAATAATTGTTAATATTATTCATACATTAACGTCAGTATCATTCTGTATAATATTGCCATGCTAAAATATGACAGATTTGAGTTACTGGTGGGGTAACAATATATAATTATCAAATACACCAGACCTTTAGACAACCATAAGGCCAACCAGGAGGCGGCTGCAGTAGGCCCCATGACGGCCGCTGATCAGGAAGTCAGCAAAATGGACACAAATGGTGAGGTCATCCCGACCACCGGCCACGTGGTTCCGGTTGATAGCACCGCAGTAACCAACAGTGAGGTGTCTATTTATCGGAATCCCACTGGTAACAGCCAGTAGGAGTTGTCAAGCTATGATAGCACCGCAGTAACCAACAGTGAGGTGTCTATTTATCGGAATCCCACTGGTAACAGCCAGCAGGAGTTGTCCAGCTATGATAGCACCACAGTAAACAGTTGTTAGGTGTCTAGTTATCGGAATCCCATTGGTAACAGCCAGCAGGAGTTGTCCAGCTTTGATAGCAACACAGTAAACAGCTGTGAGGTGTCTAGTTATTGGAATCCCCCTGGCAACAGCCAGCAGGAGTTGTCCAGCTATGGAAGCACCGCGGCAACCAACCGAGAGGTGTCTGGTTATCTGAATCCTCTGGTAACAGCCAGCAGTATTTGTCCAGCTATGGAAGCACCGCGGTAACCAACGGAGAGGTGTCTAGATATCAGAATCCCACTGGTAACATCCAGCAGGAGTTGTCCAGGTATGGAAGCACTGCGGTAACCAACCGTGAGGTATCTAGTTATTAGAATCCTCCTGGTAACAGCCAGCAGGAGTTGTCCAGCTATGGTAGCACCGTGGAAACCAACCGTGAGGTCTCTATTTATCGGAATCCACTGGTAACAGCCAACAGGAGTTGTCCAGCTATGATAGCACCGCGGTAACTAACCGTGAGATGTCTAGTTATCAGAATCCCACTTGTTACAGCCAGCATGAGTTGTCCAGCTATGATAGCACCACAGTAAACAGCCGTTTAAGGTATCTAGTTATCGGAATCCCATTGGTAACAGCCAGCAGGAGTTGTCCAGCTTTGATAGCACCGCAGTAAACAGCTGTGAGGTGTCTAGTTATTGCAATCCCACTGGTAACAGCCAGCAGGAGTTGACTAGCTATGATAGCAGTTTGTAAAGCCTTTGTTCCCCAAGCGTCTGTTGTTGCAGCCGGACCATGTGGTGGTAACAGGCATGCCGATACTGTTTGATGTTGCTGATGTCGCATCAAGCGTCCTCGTCCCGCTCAGGTCGCTAGGTTTGCCTTTGGAAAGGCCCGGTAGAGAGCTACCATCTAGGCCATGTAGTCCTATTTCTGTTTCATTAGAGGCCCCTTCCATGGCCCATTTGTCAGGTACTACAAGAGCGCGGTTGACGGTCACGAAGTGCAAGCGATATCCAGTGAAACTCCCATGGAGGTGACGCACCCCCCACCCTGTCCCTAACAATCTTCCTGTTCTGAGTAACACCCTGACCCAGTGGGATCGGGATGTCCTGACAAGGCTGCCAAATAGCGGGCTATATGATGTGAGGAGCAATTGGTTTGTATTTAAAGTAGCGATGGCATCGAATACCTATATCGGTATTCGAATGCTCGCACATCCATTCAATAGAATATTCGAAAATTTGCATTAAACAGTTGGAATGTATTACCTTCTGTTTTCTGCAATGTATTCAAATTGTTTGTATTAGTCCCTGGTTATAACCATTTGCCGATTACTGAGAAGGTTGTTGCTTTTGTTATCTTTGCTATAGAGTAATCTTATCGTTGTGAACTGAATATATGACCGACACTCAAATGGGACACAAATAAAAGGATAAAAACAAGTCATAGAATTGTAATCATTTACATTTTAATTTTCCATAAATTTAATAATGGCGATAACATGTCTGTGTGTATAAAAAGTATCATTTCAAAGGGTAATGCAAAATTCATCGCAAATAATTTCAGCGATGACTGCATATTTTTTGTTCAAACCCACATTTATATCATTTGTCAACTTTGACTACTTAAAACATTTAATGACTGTTCAAACTGTGATCACATCATTTTTACTATTGCTCGCTAGTCATTTTAAGGCCCTTATCGGCAGCAAATTGACAAACAAGTTGACGCCCTTTCTTTGGGTGTGTATATTGCGACTGCACAATTGATGCTGATAAGAGCACGTTATCAGTTTGACACAACAAGCGTCTTATCAAACATGTTAATCCCTTTTGATTTCGGTTGGCAATTAGTTGTAATTGTTGTTGTCATTAGTAAGCAACTTGCGGGTAATTAATTAAAAAGCACAAAATCAATTGAAATAGTAAACTCGCGAATACTCGAATGCCAACCCTGCCATTGGAATACTGACGATTCAATCAAATATTTTATTCGATTATTCAAATAGTTTTTTCATCCCTAATTTAAAGCAAAACTTGAGCGGTACGCCAAGATTAATGGCTGGTTGGAAGTGATAGGCTGACTGTCTCGGCTGGTGCCTCACAGGTTACAAAGGCGGTTGACTTTTAGGCATTGCTCACTGAATGGAAAGGGACTGTACCTTACGATGAGCTTATTCAGCGGCTGCAGAAGCGCTTTGGCGCCAGGGAGCTACCTGTCACTGTGGAGGGGTCCATGTTGCCCATCAGGAAGTAGGCGAGTCCCTAGACGATCGGTCAGATCGGGCGCTAACGCTGTAAACCACTGAGTTTCGTGATATGCCCTACACATACCCCGCTGAGCAGGCAGTGGCGAAGTTTTTTCAGGGTTTGCTTGACAAGGAGGTCAGCAAGCATGTACGCCTGCAGTTACCCACATCGATGGTGGATGCAATGCACCATAGGATGAAAATATATAGCCATGTTCAGTCCGCTTGCGCAGCAGCTCCAATGGATCCCCAAGAGGATGAGCAAGATGAATCTAGGTGGGTTCACGAGGTGAAAAAGGCACCCACTCCAGATGTGGTCAGTGGCACGGCGGTCGACAAATAAACCCAGGTGGTTGAGCAGCTGCTGGATGCTGTGGAGCTATTGTCCAACTCTTTTGGAAGTTTGGGTGTTGATTCTTGTGACGGCCTATGAACGTGGTCCTGGTCCTAATGCTTACAAAATGGGAGCCGGAAACAGGTGAAACAATGGTTACCATATTGGGAACCAAGGTTCAAATTTCCTTAGGGATCGAAGTGAGATGAAATGGCTCCAATTGGGGAGAGTATCCTGGGCGGGACATATCGTGTCTTACGTGTGGTGGTTTGGGACATTTCCAGCGTACTTGTGTGACCAATTAATATTTTTATATGTGCAAAAGAACCAATGCTTTTATACCTGCACAATAAATAATTTCAGATTAAGTAATGCTTAAATCTCATATATAATCTAATATTATAAAAAAGTATTAAATTAAAGAAACAACGTAATAATAATTTAACAGTCTTAACTTTTGCATGGTTTTAAAAAGGTGCATCAAAAATCTGATCTTGTAGGTATAATATGAAATGTATGAGTTTCAAAATAAATCAAAATGTTGTACAAAACCATTTAAACCATTTTTCAAGATAAACTGATGATGTCATCAACATTATGACATCACATTGAGTTAACTTGAGACTGTATTGCAAGAACAAATACTGTTGCATTTTTTTAATAAGCTCATTTCGTCCATTTAATTATGTTCAAGTTGGGAGTAATGGATACTTCTATAATGTTATTGCTGGTCACACAGTGACCTCTGTTTAATACTAGGTGCAGGCCATCTTTCCCATGAGTACCTCTGCATTTCTGCTAATTGCTATAAATCTCTCAATTTCTGCAATTTCCAGAAATTTGCATATTTGCGAAAATTTGCATATTGGCGAAAATTTGCATATTGGCGAAAATTTGCATATTAGCGAAAATTTGCATACAGCCTTAGTATATAAAGAGGGTTTTGGGGATTAAAGGGGGGAGGAGGGAAACAAGGGGATGCTTTAAATATATATTGTTGAAAACTTGTGTCTTGAAATCAATACTTAAATGTTTTAAATATACTTTTTGTTACTAATCATTATAGTGTATTTCTAGTGTGCTTTCTTGAATAATGTGTGATTGTGAAATAAAATTAGTAGAAGACATTTGAGTTTGGATTTAATAATTGTTCACAAATTCAACGTGGACTGGTGGCAGCAAATTTACCGCTGTTTGCCCAAACTAATCCATGTTGTTTTGGGCCATGCGATATTACTGACCGTGGGGAGAAAACGGTTACAATACCATGAAGATCAATAAAATGTCTGTGCAATAATGTAGTAAGTTGACTTACTACTGTATTGCAGGAATTTTTATTTTCAGAATGAGATAAGACTATATTGCATTATAGACATATACACTATTTGCTTTAAGAATAAAGCAAAACTTTTTCTTGTAGTGATATAAAACATGCTAACAGGTATAAAAATGCAAAAAAGTCAATTTTGTAAAAATATGCAGTTAAGACAGTCTTGCAGGCAGCCCTCGCTATGTGTTTTTTCAGCACGAAACAACAATAACCTTTAAATGACACACTTCTGTTCGTTCATCGTCTGTATAACAAACTATGCTTCCATTGCGGAAATAAATTTTCACTGCTTGCAAAAGTCTTAAATTAGACTGTTGCTCTGACTTAAGTTGATTTCTCAATAGAACAATCATGTGAAAGTTAAGCTAGAATATCTATAAAAGGCGTTTGTATTTGCTTCGTACCAAAATTGTCGTAACTAGAGATGCTCCATTTACGTAAAAATCATAGTTTGTTACCATGGGCTTACCCATATTGTTCCTGAAAAATTAAGTTTATTCTATAGTGAAATTAAGACGAACACCCATAATCTGGTTAAACTAGTCATCCTGTTTTCTGCATTTTTAAATGTAACGACACAAGTATACACAACATAATAATATACTGATTGTTTAATTGATTTCAATTGCGTCGTTAATAAAATCGGGTCCTATGTTCACCTTAACAAAGGTGGTAATGGATGGGACAAAGCTGTTAAATGTAAAAATAATAATGTAATTGTATGTAGAGTCTAGGAAATGAGGTGTATTTGGATTGCACAAACACCAGTTGAATATAATTTGGAAGTGTAACGCTGGTATGATCATTGTATACACTTGGCCCACAGTAAAATTGACGTAATCGTATTGTCAATTATTTTCAATGTCAGCGGTCCATCTCATCAGGTAATGTAAAGCTGGTCTGATCATTGTGTATAATTGGCTCTCAGTTCATGAAAGCTGTATGTATAAAGTGAGCATTATTATCAGCGAGTTTAACTGTACTGTGCTTTTATCTACGCAAATTCGCATATCTTCAAGACCAACTTTGTTTAACGTAAAGAGTTGATTGTATATAAGAATTGTTCATAATAATATAATGCATCTTGTATAATCTATAAATACGTTAAAGAAAATTATATTCTGTGCTAATTCAAACCACATATATAAACAGGTTAGCATAGGTTTGAACAGTTCAGTGAGGTTGAGTAATTTACCTAGAAAGGTTATATACTTGGACTGAAATAGATGCATACAATAAACATAGAAACATTAATAGGGTTTTTACTATAAGTGTCAATTTGCTTAATAAACCGTAAGACATTTACAAAATATATCATTCAGCATTCAACGTGTTGGTTATGGAGAGCTCCTAGTGCTATCAAATTATCCCTCGTTGTGCACTCATCATATTGTACTAGTCTTATTTTATTCGTTTGAACTAATTGATAGATTATATTGCGCACAACTAATTATGTGATGCATTTATTTCTGTGATTGATCAAACATTAAGAAACGGTAGATATTCAAATATCGAGTGCTGTTTTTGATATATAACTGAGAAATTAAACTTGTCTTGGTTGTTCTAATGTACAACAAATGATACAACATCATATAATTTTACAAATTAGCTGCATTGACTGTCAATCGTCATGCACCAACCTACTTATAAGCTGGAATCTACTGTCAACCAATTATTCCACTAATATAATGAGGTTGTTGGCAATACACTTAGATTGAGAGTATGTTTATTTAATAGACACACGCATTCTTTCGCCGTTGACGTTGAAAGGCACAATGGAAATATGAGAGGAAACTGTGTGCCGTTCACATTTTGTGTTGTCTCATAGTATTTGAAATGGGCAATTTGTCATAAAAACTGATTTATATTTAATGAAAAGTAATTATTTTATATAAATGTATTCTACAATAATGTATAACTTATGGTTATGACACTTCATCACTTTTTCTTTACAAGGAATTAAAACACATGTTCAAACACTAGGAAATCCTTTATAAATAACGATGCACGCTTATTTATTTTTGCTTTATTGTTATTTTGACGATTACCTGTATATGCTTTAGTATGTAATATACTATGTTAACCAACAGTAGTTTTATATGCTACGCTAAAATAAAAAGCATGCATTTTTGATTGCAATATAGTGTCATCAGTTTGTAAGATTCCTAAATCAATAATGAATATCGCCGGCGTGTTTCGTGCTATTACATGACTCTTATAATTAATTGACTGGTAGTGTTCCATTTGCATATAATACATATATAACGAGCAGTCCAAAGCATTTAAGAAAAATGCACAAAACTTAAGTTTATGTTTTTGTAAGCCCGACTTATGGACATCGTGATGTTCAAACGTTCAATCTATTAATTTTCCTTTCTGCAAACAATACTTTTTGACCTAAAATAGTTATACGTATATGCAACATGTTGGTATAAAAGTAATTTTTCATGAATTATAACACGGTATGATATCTTTACTCAACACAGTACATTCGAAATATATACTACATCCACTTTGGAATCCAGTTTAAACTATTGTAGTTCCAATGTATAAGAACGATTGTATTATATTTACTCTGAAATATAAGATGATTTTATTTGCCCCAATTTAACAGCAAACGTGTGCGTTTAACATCCCGTGATGGTGTCAAAATTACCTTGTTTTAACAGCAAGGGTTTATCCAAGGTATGTCTAGTAATGGGTCAAATTTGAATGAAATAAAACCGAATTGTTATTGTGTATTCACTTTTTATTGTCTATATTATTGGTTCGAAGTGAAACAAAAGCACGTTGGTATTTTAAAATCCTTACCACTTGTATTGAAGGAAAGTTACCAAGTGATGACAAAACATTCAAGATTACATGTTACAAAAGCCGACTCACCGTCTTGAAATGGTCGATCCAAAATACTGAAGTTTAAATCGGTTTGATTGCAACAATAACCATGAATCATAACAACTTATCGTACCATATGAGCAAGTGTCAGTATGTTGATCAAATATAGATAAAAAAAAACTGATTTTCATGATGTAATTATATACATCCTAAAATGTTGAATACTGTTTGTTATTCATAATTTCTATACACAATAATTATTCGGAGTGTAAAGTTGAGTCCCTAGACACCACGTAGTTAAATGAAGAAAACTTAACATTGGAAAAAATCCTAAGACATTTCGAAAATACCGTTTTTCCTGTGTTATGAAGAAAAAAGTAACGGTATGTTAATATGAATGAACTGTGAACAAATGTAGGTATATTTAATAAACATATACCGTTGAATAACTGAACACACATAAATGAACTAGTTTTCTTTTGAAAATGATTATTATCGTTGGTTTGTTATACATGTTTTTACAGATTATTGATGGCTGTAAATAACATGAAACAGTAACTCAATCAATTATTGCAATACATATTTTATACAAAATCTTGCAAAAGGCGAGTGACATACACTTTAATATGCCTTGAAACACAGTTTTGATGCTCATTGCCAATAACAAAAACATTGTGTTTATGCTAATGTTTTGTACCAGGTTTCATATTTGATGTATGGCAGACAAATTATACTACGTATAGGATATACATATGCAATATTTAGAAAAAAAGTGCTTAATTGCTTACTTGTTTCTTTATGACCAACTCAAGATCGAACTAATAATATCTTAGCGTTTAGCTGCATGACCTCTGTTTTAGAGTATTACACGTGTTTAATTGCTTGCTAGAAACACATACACGAGTCGAACGTAAATACACATATGCCGTGTTAAAAATGGTTATACATTTAATTCATATATGGGGTTTTATTAAACATTAGGACCACATGGATCCTCATATGCTCATCTGAGAATCTGCACGAATAATAACGAATACAATTGTGTTATACTTGTGAACCCTGATATAAGGCTACTTTTCATAACAGGGGAAATATTGATCACAATTGGAAGTCAATCACTTAACGATGGTCAGTTTACACCCCAATGGCATGTTTTAACCAAAAATCTAAAAATTCCAATACCTGATTTGTTAAAAACTAAATATTAAACATCAGGACGTTTTATATTGGACAATATATTAAAGCCTATTTTGTGGCATGTGCGTTAATTTGACCCCAGCGGCTTTGGGTTTGGTCAGTTTTAAAACTATGTGCATTATTTGAACAAACTTTATTAATGACCCGTTCATGATGCTATATACCAAAAATGGAAATCGTTCCTTTGTGTTTTCAGGCAAGAATAGGTTTAAACGCATTCGGGTTGGTAGCGATTTGAAGAAATTGTTTACTGTGACAACAACGCTGTGCTTCATACCAACATATTCAAAATCGGTTGATTGTGGGTTTAAATGAGAAGTTTTATAGTTTCATTTTGAATTCTTTGCGACCAATTATCAACAAACCGAGAGGATTTTATTAAGTCTCATAGAAAACCACAAAATGAACATCCCTAAGAAGTTTCCTCGAAGTGTGCTCAACGCTTCAGGAGAAAATGTTGTTTAAAGGATACGTTCAGGGCAACACGCATTAACTGACGTACACAGTACCGTCCATTCCATTATAGGTAAACTCAGTGTTGATCAGAAATAGTAATTGCGTATTATCGTGCTAATCTTCACACGTTAAAAACAATGTGAATATATAATTTAAAAAAAGTCAAAATAGCTTACATATTAGAAGTGAATTTTAACGCAAACATTAGGCAATATCAAAACATACGTGGCATACTATTATAGTTATTGCAAGTCTATCAAATACATTTTAAAACTCTTTTATAAACGAAAAGATTTTAATCTGAACTTAAATAACATGTATATGTGTGTGATTGTGTATCAATTTTGTCATCACGAATAACGACTGTAGTTCTTTTAGCTTAATAATGAAGCGTCATTTACAAAATCCAACTAAATTTGCAATATCAACAGATCATTCATGTCAAAGTTAAGCTAAGAATCTTTAAATGCACGTGTATTTCCTTCGTACCGAAATTGTCGTATCTAGTGATGCTCCATACAAGTCGAAGGCATTCGGTTTTCGTATTAAACCACTATCGGTTTTCAGTATAAAATATATGTAATTATAAGTATAAAATAAAAATAATCATGTGAATAACTAAAATGAGAGCACGTTAAGTTAAATCACTTAAATGTAATGTTCCCTGGATATTTAAGTTCACAGTTTAACAAATAAAGAATAATCAACCGATTGTTTTATGAATTGTAATAGCGTCCGTTTTTAAAACCTGGCACAATGTCCACCTTACAGAAGATTGTGATGAAATACACGAAGATCTTACAATGTTAAAAAACTTTAATTTAATATGCATGTTTGATATACAAGTAGAGTCAAGAACATGCGATATAGTATTATATCAAACCCTTCTGTTAAACAGATGTTCAAAATATTAAACTGATCATCACGATGGACACCGCGTGAATTTAACAGAGTTGTATTGTCAGTTCTTGTTAATGTAAGCGTTCCATCTCATCTTGTCATGTAACGCTGGTCTTATTAATGTCAAGAGATTTTGTTCCGTATTTAGCAATTATTGAGGACTGGCGCAAATGATTATTTTATATTTATAGTAACCATGCTTTACATATAATTTATGGTTACATACGTGGGTTTGATAAGTGATGCGCACGTAAAGGTATGTTATCCGGAATATGAGTTTTCTGTAAATGAATTCAATTAAAATCCATTGCATTTATTTGTTTATTTCAAATCCATGTGCAAACAATGTTTTAAACGTTATAACGAACTTTTATGAATATACCACTTTTCACGTCGCACCATACATATTTTAATCATGTGTTAATACCCGCCCTCGCCCATTTCTTGCATGACACACACACACACAAGATTTAAATTAATATGTGCAAAGTAAGAAAAGTTCCTTTAATTTGTTAGTTCAATCTGATGTTGGTACAAATACGCCTTTTGTAAATAATTGCTATTGAATAGAGAATAAAAGGTAAGTGTTGATTGTAGATCAGGTTTATCGTGCGAGGCTTAGAAAACAAAAAGCACGAGCCTTGGCGAGTGCTTTTTTGTTTTCGTGCCAATCATGAAAACCCTGATCTTTGATCATCACTTATCTATTATTTCATTTATCCCACCTTTTTATTTAAACAAAATTAGTTTTCATGAGTGTATGTCGTACTTTCATAATGACTGTAGTGTTACCCAAGGTAAGTGTATTACTCCGCGTTCCTAAAATAACCGCTGATCAAATATTCCTTTTTTTTTACGCCCGTTTTTCAAAACGGGATGTGTTTTAGTTTCACCCTTGGCGGGCGGGCGAGGGTCGGGCGGCGTGCGGGCGACGGGCGGCGTCCACATCAGTGTCCGCTCTCTAATTCGAATATTTTTTATTCGATCTTCACCAAGCTTAGTCAGAAGTTGCATCTAGACAATATCTAGGTCAAGTTAGAATATGGGTCATGCCGGGTCAAACACTAGGTCACGGGGTCACTAAGTGCATTTCAAGGATTTAGCATGGTGAACGATCTCTAATTGAAGTAGTTTTCATCCGATCTTCACACAATTTGGTCAGAAGTTGTGTCTATATGATAACTAGGTCAAGTACGATTCTGGGACATTCTGGGTCAAAAACTAGGTCACAGGGTCGCTTAGTGCACGTGAAGCATTTAGCATGGTGCCCGCTCTATAATTGAAGTAGTTTTCATCCGATCGTCACCAAATTTGGCCAGAAGTTGTGTCTGAATTATACCTAGGTCAACTTCAATTATTGGTCATGCCGGGTCAAAAACGAAGCCACAAGGTCACTAAGTGCATTTAAAGCCTTAAGCATGGTGTCTGCTCTCTAATTGAAGTATTTGTAATGCGATCTTTACCAAATTTGGTCAGAAGTTGTGTCTAGATGATATGTAGGTCAAGTTCAAATATAGGTCATGCCGAGTCAATAAATAGATCACATGGTCACTTAGTGCGTTTAAAACAATCAACCATGTGTCTTTTACCCTATTCCAGTAGTTTTAATAATCTACTTTTGTTTCGCCGGTTTCGCTTCTCAAATGGTTAAGTTATGTGTTGCTTAATGTTCAAAAATGTATCATTTTGCAACTCAAATGGTAAAGTTATCAAGTTGTCCAAAACCTTCAAACGGGCGTATCTTGTGACAATTTGGCACTCGTGTTTTAAATCCGAATATCGTTCTGTGACAAAGAGTCGTTCATCATTAGTTACAATTGTATTCATATTGAATTGCAAATCTAAAAGTTGTATAACATCGATGTAACATTTAGTTGTTATATAAAAGGAACTACATTTGTGTACAACGTAGCCTTACACCACACACAATTCGCTTTCGATATCAAACTATCAACTCGATCATGAGGTGCACACTATTGGTTTGTTGTTTTATAACATGTGGTTATTTCGTGACGAAATAACAATGATAACTTGAATTTGAAGCTTATATATATTCAAATTGTTAGTTTGGAAAGTGGCATTCTAGACTCTATGGAAAAATACAGATGATGAGGTGCGTTGGAAGAAAATAATCCCGATTCGGCCCGTACCCTGGTTCATAGCTGACATTTAATCAAGAGGGCTTTAATCAACCGAAATCGCTGTAAAGTGGGATAAAATACAATGCGAAACAGATGTGTTTATCAATAGATTTAAACGTTTCCAACAACAATGCATTAGTGTGCTCGACCACAACTTGATCAAGTGTTTTTAGTAGCGTGTATCTTTAGTTATTTACTTTTAATTCATTTATCGGAAGAGCCAAACGACATGGAACCCCCAATTACCATATAACGTGATCACAAAGGCTGTATTTGTATTGTTTGATTTATCATAAACGAGTTCTGTCCTTACGAGTTAACTGCCTTCCACTTGACCTCGCTTTTATCTATGCAATCATGCATTATTTTATGGAAGCGCAAACGGTTTCTTCATATAAGCATTTGTATTCGATATAAAAGGTTTTATTGATATTTCATCATCACAGCAATCGACATGTAATTTTATGAAGGACTTGTCTGTACTGAACACACAAAGCGGAACATGTGAGCATACACTTTAACGATTCAGCGAAGCTGTGCTCTGTACTCTCAAAGATTTTAGACTTTGACTTAAACAATAAACATTAAAGGATAAGACGGTCTTTAACTTCAACTGAAAATGTTTGAAACTTCCATACAATATAAAGGAGTGAATCTACAGCTGCTGGAGCAGTATTGCATTCTCATTATATACAATTTGTTTGTCTTTATATAAGGCAAGTGACCAATTGCTAAAACAGTACGAAACAGCACAATACGAAACAACATACATAGTATAATAAAGCTGGGGTCACCGCCTTGGAACGGTCAATGCAAAGAATTGGGGTTTTAAACCGGTTTTAGAGCGCTGAACCTCACACTTGGCACATCAATATTCATGATACATATTATTGTAAATAATTTTTTTAAGTCAATAACATTGCAACTTATTTTAAACAATAATAAAAGGGAATTAAAGCGCATTCAATTTAATTACCATTTAATTACTCAATGGTTCTAAGGAGACTAGAGCAGAGTTAAAACTTTTTGAAGAACGATGCAATACAATGACGAGCAAGTGTCAACTACATCCCTACTTTTTACAAACAGATTTAAGAATATATCATCATATTGTTAATATTTCAGACCTAGTTAGTATTTTTATCAAAGAATTCTTAGCATTGTACAATCGTTGTATTTTCACTACGTATGGCATATGTTTAAAAAATACAGACATTAATGGCTAAGCATGTATTAATGCGACTGACTTCAACATTTGAAGGGGGAAGATGTATAAGTAATTGATGTCAATTTATAGCTGAATAATTTCAATTGGCATTAGGACACATCGTTTTGGAAATGTTGATTTAAAACAAAGGATGCGTCTGATGTACAGAAACACGTGGTCCGTGCTGTGTGAAAAAGGGATTTAATGCATGAGGGTAAAGTGTCGTCCAAGATTAGCCTGGCTAATCAGGGAAGACACTCTCCGCTCAAGATGTTTGCTAAGAAGAGAATATCTTTAAACGAAAAATACCATACAAGCGGACAGTGTCGTCCCTGATTGGCCTGTGCACGCTTATTTTGGACGTCACTTTACGCACATGCATTAAACCCGCTTTTCAAAGAGCAAGGCTAATATGAAGTCAGAATAATGCACTCTTAATCATTATGCAGTGCAATAAATATATCGTACTCAAAACATGGCATTAACTGTTAAAACATAAATTATATAATAGATAGGCCTTTGCGGCAATAAACGCATTTCAACATTGCTTCATTCAATAGGCACACTATGAAGGGCACACTGCAAATATAAAAGGCAAGTGTATTTGCCCTTCCAATTATTTGTTTATGATGGTGCTTGTTGGCGATTTGTATTGTATCTTTTGTGTGGTCATTAGGCACATTTTCATGAGTAAACAACCCCACACAGCTTATAAACGTTCGTACCGCCGTATGAGGTGAGATGTATATTCAGTTAACATTGAATATTATAACGTTTGTGTTACTTAAATGTATGATACCTAATTTTGTAGTAAAGTTTTAGATTCATTTGTATTATATTGAAAGTCAAAATATCATACCAGAAAATCACGTACAAGATTGTAATATAATGTGAACAGTTTGTCAGATGCCTTCTTCAATCATTAATATCTCTTGCGTGTTATGTTATTGTATGACTACGTATGATTAAGTAGCTGCAATCGTATCAGTGTTATACCTTCAACGATAAGTCCTCACCATTAATTATAATGTTGTAAAATAAGCCCACGTGTATGTGTTTATAGCGTGTTTATATAAAACAATCATGATATACAACACTGATAAATACGCAAATACAGTTTTTATGTTGTTTTATAAAATAGGTGCATACACGATTAGTTAGAATGTAATAAGCAACGCTTGTTGACAGTATGCAGTTCAAACGTACCATCATTGAAAGAGAGATAAATACACAAGATCGCCACATTCTGCAAACATTCTCTTTGACAAGACATGCCAAGCGTATAAACTATATTTTAACACGAATAAATTATGAAGGTATTAAATTAACGCTGATTAATTATCACACTGTACGATTTTTAACTCCACGCTGAAGATTTCTAAATATACAATACATCCGCCTAAAATGATATTTAAGACCATGTATTGTAGCGTAAATGAATAAGTACATTTGGATTAGACTGGCCCAACATTGTTTGTGTAATAGCCCATGGTGATTACGGAATACACTCTAAATAAGATGTACGGTTCAACACAGGTTATTTCTATAAATGTTACTTCTTGTTTTGATATTTATTTTGCACTCAATTTAAATCGCGCGTATGCTTGGTTAAAGCGTGTAGAATGTGAATTTTGTTTCAACATAACTATATATATTGTAATAAATAGAATTATGTAAAAATTAATGCTCTCATGCGATACATTTATATTAACATACATATATTATTTAAGGCAAGTGGCCAGATGTATATAGATATAGGGAAACACATACCACACATTTAAAGAACCCAACGCTGAGGTCTTTATAATATATAAATATATATTATATCCTTTCATCATCATCCACATTTATCTCAGATAAAAAATACTCATTATATAATGTTCGTCAGCAACGCCGCTTTGGCCGCAGGCAATGTCTGTAAGTGACAGAGACGCCAGTTTCATATTACATTGTTAAACATTTAAAGATTGTATAATTTGTTTTCAGTTCTTTGATATCAAGTTTCATCTAACCTTATTATAAAAACGAGAAACAAACTCAGATAGCAATTTGTTATTTTATAATCGTGTCAAGTTCATATGGGAATCGGCGTTTGTTTTACATAATTTCTTCACATATTCATTTTTGGACTATTGGGAATTATATATTATATTACAATATGCGATCGAAGCACATTCAACCGATTGACTAAATAATAACTGATTTATTTTATTATATTGATGTCATTGTATGTATTGTTAAAGGCAGATTGTGATTGCATGACCTCTCGACTTTCTCTACAGGGTGTTTTCAAAAACTAATGAACTGTGAGAGTTACTATATTACTGAAAATGCACTTTAAGAGTTCTTTATGTACCAGTGAAGATATAGAAAAATCGGTACGAACAACATCAAAGTGTTTGAATAATACATCACACGGGCTACAAATTATTGCCAACACTACAAGGTCAACTAATTTTGTGATGGTTTTTTCAAAACCTCTTGGATGGCCTAGATAATGAACGGCTTTGTATGATGTTTTAATCCTAATTTCCGCATACTTAACCACCATTGCAACACATGTTTAAAGTGTTTAGTTGTCTGTCCTTCCCGGAACACGCAGTAAATTAGGGCATCGTTTGTTTATAAGTCTAGTCGGATTTTGTTCAATTTTCAACACTATTGAAGTATTATCACGCAATCGCGTCGCTAAACAACATATGTTTCGCTATCCTTTGAAAAAACAACAATGCTTCGCATATGAGATTGACAGATACAGCATTTGCGAGAAAATAAATACACAAGAATGTTAGCTTAGCATTTGATTCCATTCACTAAGTCTTATTGTATTAAAAGCATGAAACAACGTAAGATATACAAGGATTAATGGTTTATACACATATGTCGTGCTGTCAACATATATAATATAAAGCAAAACTGAAGTCATTTAACATATTACTTAAAACAAGACAATTTCGAGTATAATAATATGCTTACCTTCGAAACTGTAACTCAGGTGTATTTTACTCTGATCCCTTGTTTTGGGCCTTCTTTTGACTACATGGGTATAGATGGAACAAACTTAAAAGATGACCACTATAAATATTTCCTACCGATATAAGCACGTCTGTGCCTTACTTGTGTACAAAACAATTTCTATAAATATCGTACGTCTTTATCCATCTTGTAAATCATGAGAAGCCCGTTCGACTCAATATGTTATAATAAACATCTGTCTGATGTTAATACTAAGTTTCATAGCTCTTGGCCTAGTTTTGCTTTCAGAGACGATTTAAAAAATGTAAGTTGTTGTAAGTTCATCTAATAAGTGTGACGCCTGAGGGAAGGTCAGTTTTAAAACCAAGAGCATAATTTGAAAAAAATAGCGAAGCTCCAGATTATACTGTGTACTAAGTATAATAAAAACATTGGCGTTTTGTTTTCAGAGAAAACGATTTATAAATGTTAACTTTATGATCCCCAGGCTTTGTCAAGACCACGATACGATGCTTCATAACAAATATTAAATATTTTTTCTCGGTTTCGGAACTGGATGTTTTAGAGTTTTACATTTACAACTCGTAACCTTATTTTATCAAAGGACCGGAACGATTTGATAGTTTTCAAAGGTTTCATAGAAGGCCACGCAAGGAACATTCCTTTAATGTCACGTCGAATTATGTTCGGCGCCTTAATTTGACATTATTGTCGAAGACAATTTTCAGGAACGAACGCATTTACGTCGGATATAGCGATGAACATGTATTGACGACACAAATATCAATCAATGACAGCTTGATTTACATAATAACGGTTGATACGGTGTGTTACTTTAAAAGGATTATAAATTGGTCAGCTTCATCTGTACCAGCCGATTAGTGTTTTTGTTATTTTCCGGAATACATATATTGGCGAAACAATGTTTATAAAAAATCAATAACGGAGTCAGTAATTCTTTCAAACATTTTAATATAATATAAACATATGTTCCACAATATCTTGTACATTAGAACTTTTATATAACGCGAACAAATTGTAATATCGAACGAGTACATCCCACAATACATGCATATTAATGCGTTTCATTTAAAACATACAGCTAAACAAAGCTTGAAGTTGATTTCTTTTATGATATATTTTTGAATCTATATATTTTTTGCAGTGTTACATTTGTATATGTGTCCTTGCACATTTGTTCTGTTCATCATTTTCAGCGGTGACTTTGTTATTTTCGATTTAATTCGTTTAGAATATCATATTTCCCGACATGGAAGAACTTACACAAATTAATGTATCTAACATATTTGTGTAAACCCCTCGAATGCAAAGTGAAATTTAAAACTCCCTGATAAATCATGAGCAATAATCGCAGACATTTGCTTTAAATGTATCTGTGTGTTGGCCTACAAAACAATTTATTCTGTCAAATGCACTTTTCCATCATCCCTTGTTTCTTATGGTGATTGGGCGCATAAGCCAATACCAAGAAAGAAGAGGGCATACTGGCTTGAATCATACCAGGCTTATTTTTTTCAATACTTGTATCATGTTTTTTCTAGTCTTTACCTAGTCGTTGTTTAAGTCTGATGTTCTTAGCCAGTTATGCCAAAAAAAATCATAAACCTTTTATGCCTTGTCTGATTTTAATTGAGTATAAATTGAAGTTTAAGTAGTAAACGCAGTCTATGCAAAATTAGAAATCCCATTCTACTTTCGCTTTAGTATTTACATTCCGCACTTCCGGTATTTTCTTTATCACGTGACCAAAGCAGCATCCTGAATCAGAAAAGTGGAACCCGCACCGCATCCGCGGCTTATTAATATTCATGCGCCTTCTGTTTACAAACAAAGATCACCGATCGATTGACAACATTATCCACCATCCGTCCCCGCGTCACACCTTGAAGAGCAATGCCTTCTAGTTAAGGACTCTGCCAGTATGCCTTTTTGTGGAGGATTGGGCTCATAAGCCAATACCAAGAAAGAAGAGGGCATACTGGCTTGAATCATACCAGTCTTATTTTTTCAATACTTGTATCATGTTTTTTCTAGTCTTTACCTCGTTATTGTTTCAGTCTGATGTTCTTAGCCAGTTATGCCATTTACGCACAAAAATAACGATTTACGCACAAAAATAACGATACATTTAAAATGAAACAGTTTGTGCACGTTCTTATCCGGAAATGATTTTTCTTTGCTTGCAGTGTCTTCCATTCGAGGATCTGAGAAACGACTGTAGTGCACCAAGGTTTAAAATACTTTGTACACTTTTAAAATCCTTAGTGACTGAAATTAAAACGTCATCAGACGATTCACATCCAAGCAAATGAGGAATCCTTGCAATCCATGTTTATTTCATTCGTTCCGAAATTTTCTTCAAGAGAGTTGCACCAGTCAGTAAAAGTCATACTGTTTTTACATGGCCTTATCATTATTGTTCATGAACAATGTTATACATATTCAAGGGTAAGTTTGAATGAGTTCATATAACATGAACACCCATACAAAAATAATGATTATTCCATTTTAATGTGTCACTGAAAAAATTAATTATATTAAAACACTGAATTTACCAATTTAATAAATTGTAAAATAATCGTTATCAAACCCGGGCAATTTGTTTACCTCCTCAACGAATTATATAAAATGAACAATTTAGTAAACTTGTCAGCATATTTTATTAACTTCACTTTGTTGTCAGTCCGTCGAGATTTTCACACCGCTTGGTCATGTATTTAAATGGGGGAGGGGCGATCGTATTCTAGACGAGACATTACTACACAATACATGTACAACACAACAGTGAACACATACAAAGTACAACTCATACATCTTAATAAATCCCATATCACTAAATGCATGAGAGGGTTATTGTATTTGTGTTTATTAAAGTTTAGTTGATTGCAATTCTTAAATTAGTCAATGCCTCAGTGACTTTTGATATATTGATTGAACAAAATCCTGAACACTTATCATTAGTTGCGTTAAAACTTTATTTCAATTTTCTTCAGAAGCTTTACAATTGATTACGTCTGTTTATCCTTTATTAATACTCAACGCTGTTATAAGTAGTTGTGAACTTTAACGTTCAGAATTCCTGTTCTTTTCTTAGAATAATCTCCCGCAATTGACGTTTTATAAAATCTTAATATAACTTACAAAAAGCTTACTCTTTCAAATTGAACATAATTATGATACATTAAATGTTTTTTTCCAAGAAAAAACACTTTGATATAGTGTTGTTAACCTGAAGAACAGTTTATTGACTTTATATCAGACACTTGCGTTTTGTGGAATGCTATCACACATCTTCGCTGCTGACAAGTTCTTGTTATGATGCCACTTATAATGTTAAAGGTATTACACTTCTGTTTTGCTGCTCAATTTAAATCTAAATGTTTGTAGATAGTGGCTATTTACACATATGCGTATTTATTTGAACTGGTTTAATCTTACAAGTATGTATCATTTGTAATGTATGGATGTATGTCTTGTAGGGTATTGACCGCTTGCCTTAAATGTAAGACTTCAGTGTTTCTCTCCGGGTGATATAGGTGTCCTTTCAGGGAGCTTTAGGTATTACTCACCACAAGAGGTTCAACATTATGTCCGTTACGTTGGGACAATATAATGACGTACCGCATTAAGAAAAACTAAAATCTGGACAGATGCATTTCGTTCAAATACATGACCTTCAAAAACAAACTTTTATTATGAAGATGCAATTTATCCAACGGCCGACAACGTTTTGATAAGATTTTTAGGCCAGATTGGTAATCGTTATTTAGTACACAAAACCATAAAAATGGGATTACTTACCCACTTTTGTTAAAACTATTCAATCTAAAGTAACGGAAAAAACGCATCATGCCTGCAACCGTTGTGTCCAAACTTTTAAGAAATGATAATTCGCGAGCTTCAATTGAAATGAGCACCTACACAACAAATGTATGGTATTTAATACTTCTGTGGTTTAATTAGTTTATATCAATATTAATACTCTCGATGTACGAGCGACCAGTAGTTTTGATATTGTGACCGCAAAAACTCTTTGGACTCAATCCATCAAAGTATAAATGTACTCAGCTTAAATTCTAAATGGACTGTCAATCATAATGAAACGTAATCATTATCTAATTCCCCAAACGTGTCATTCAGTGTCGAACAAGACATTATATATACTTACCGTTGTTGTGGAAATATAGTCAGCTTAGTAGTTGTTGTTTCATTTGACTGAGAAGAGTTCTGTAGATTTTATTACATGCATGTGTATGCCTTTAAAGTATTACTCTAGTGCATATATGAACAATTGATATGTTTAGTCAATATTGTATATTTAAAACATGTATACAACAACAATATGCTATAGGCGCATTTTGATGGCCAAAAATAGTGTTAACAGGGTGTGTTATGTCTTCATCAATCATGAATTGTGCCAACTTCTTTTCCCTATTGTCGCATAACTGCTTATGATTTAAGTTCTGCAATTTGACGCATCGCTCATAAAACCATGTTTAACGTCGAACATATTACGAAAACATAGCTGTCTCTGTCAAGTATGCAAAATGTATGAGTATATGGAATTTTCTAGTACATAAATCATTTCGTGCAATTATCCTAGCTATGCGAAAAATTCATTGTAATGTTAAAATACAGGTATATCTACACGATAAGAAGGTAGCACGACAGATGAACATTCTGGTTTTCAAAGAAACGGTGAACACGCCAATTCCTCTGGAAATACTCAGTGATCACATCTACGTATATTACTTTTATGCCTAACAATTATATATTAATATATCATAAAATAACCTTACGTTTTTGCGCACTTTAACCACGTTTCAGATTGTAAAAATTAACATATTTAAGTGATATTATTGATTAATAGTTTAGACTGCTTCGTATTTGGCGTTTTTATGAATATGAACCATTTAAACGTTATCGGAATTAATAAATTACGATCAAGACAAAACAACATCACTGTTTACGTCATGAAGAACGAACACACATTGAGAATCGAAGTGTTATGTAAACCGATTAGCCCTATTATGCTATTTTGTATTATTTAGTATTTTTACCCTGACCGTTATTGTAGATTATATTTAGATTCGAAAAAAATGAACGTTGGAAATGCTTTTGATCACAATTTCGACACACACTTCGACGATTGTTCAAGCCGCGTCTTATAACAAGATCCGAATTATTGAATAACTGCTCAGTTTAATAAGAGCATTGCATGTATTCGAATATTGCATGGTCAAGATATGTTTTTTAGATTGGTTATAACCAGTTGAATGCAAAATCATTTAATATTTATAAACAGGTTTCGTGCAATAGATCTTCTTGATATCTGTACTTTAAATTTAATAAAATTTCACTATTAATCCGGGCATGCGAATAGGAAATGAAATGATGATGCATAAATTATACATTGGTAATATTTACGGTGGTCATATAACACACAATGACCGGGGAGTTACAAGCGCGAGAATTAGACCTCCATGCTTATTAGTGATTCTATATACTATAGTCTATCGAATTGCTTTTGCTTCAAAATCAAAGTGTGAACTTACCTTTTGTAAAATTAAAAAATATATAATAAGGTTACGAACTGTTTTTGTTGTTTATAGGTAAGACAAGAAAATTAAATAGGTGTGTTACTTGATCTTGACGAACCGTAATCATTGAAAGAGGCGTAAAACAATAACATCAATATTAATTTTAACCTAATCATATTCAAAGGCGTGAAACTACCTATGTATAAATATATCAAAATTCTAGCAACGTTAACAATATTAATCCACGGAACGAAAGCACGTAAAATAAAAAATCTTATTTTCTCAGCAAAAGCAGTATGATATATTTGAAGTGTCAAATAAATATGATTGTCTTTAAACTATACGTAAATGTTGCTTTACAAACTGCCAAATGTTATGAAGTCATTGTCATTGTTGTAGAGACTATAACTCCTGAATTACGTCACGTGTTTATATGATACCATCTTGATTACGTTATTTCCACGGTTCATCTAAGGACCCAGCTATAAACATTATGATCATACAGCGGCCATTTTTTGTACAAGATTATAATCCAATAATGTATTGTATTAGTTTGGCTGTAATACGTCGCCTAACGGTCTCACTGTAAGAAAAAACGTCTAAATGTCACTGTCCTTTATTAACAACACTAAACTATTAAATTAAAACATAAAACTGAGTGAAATAATTAAGTGTATTTAACAAGAAGACAATTCGTTGGTTATTTATAGATAAATTACGGTAGGTTAGTGGTACATATATATACACAGTAACAAAAACTGTTGAACTTCACTTAACGAGCCTTGTTTTAGATTCATCGACACATTATTGTGACGTGATAATCACAAAAATTGAGAATGTATAATGTGTTTTGTAGGTGCGATAATGCTGGTTACCTTTTTGTCTAATCGGTTTATTATGATGCGCATGTCATATTAGCATTCTGATGTTTTGATTCTGAAATTATTATGGCAATAAAACATCTTGATCGGCTATGTCAAGATCTTTCAATACATTGACAGACGTTTACTTCGCTGTATGTTCAATGTGTTGCTGTTACTTCCTAAGTTGCCACCGCTCAGATTGACTCAGTAGGACAACACAAGGCGATGCAATTAATGACCGGGTCATAAAGATTGTTATTTGCATGCGTGCCCCATACAAGTACCAATGCCGTCTTCGCAATCAGAGTAATATGGTCGAATTATGATAATGTTCGAATCAAATTCCAATAAAAAAAATGTTAATGGACATCTCGCCACCTGTCAATCAAACGCTTATCCTTATATCGATCGAAGAATAAAAGATCGGTAAATCTTGGTGTCGGTGGCTATTAGTGTGTTTGCCATTGTGTCATGACAAGCAACATGTCGGGGTTCACATTTTGTGTTCAACAAGTTTCGTTCCTTGTTGCAATGCAAAGAACGTAAATAGAAAATGGTGTCAAGTTGTCAATGTATGTAATGACACTCAGATAGTCGGTGTTCAGAAAATAATATAATCTTTTCAAAGCAGAAACGTTATCTTGATAAGTGCGAGTGGTAGCTTCAATATGTAGAATTACCCAAATCTCCGTCATAGAACGTTCATTTATTTCAGAAAATGACACAAATTGTTGTTTATGTAGTAATTACCATAATAAATATAAATAAATGTCACATTAGCAATGGTAAATATGAACTATATCACGGTAATATGTAAACACACATTTGGGATTGGGGTAGCCGCTTTGCCTAACTTACCAAAACTCCTGTAATTAATCGCTAATTTGTGTCATAATAAAGTTGAAACACAATGTACTTTTAATATTTTTATCTATCAATGCCATCGTTTAAGTGCTATTTATTAAAGATAACACAGTACCTAGATTGTTTCTTGCAGATCTCTCGGGTTATCGTTTTCTATTGGCATCCGCATTATGTAGCCTGACCAAAGTCCCGTTATAGAAGGCTTATTCATTTAAGAAAGTGACCACATTTAGTTTTTTTGCAAATTCAATTAGCATGGATGATAAATGTTATGGCACAATGTTAAATAGTATTTAACTCACATTTATAGGCAGCAAGACGGTATCCGCTCGGCGCATAAAAGCGTGTATAACTGATCGAATCTCAGTTACAAAAAACTGTGGAGTAAATGTTATTATTTTGACAGTGTTATCAGAGATGAAATCAACCGGAATATCGGGATATCTATAAGCATCATCAACCCACTTTGGCGTTAGCTTTAAAAGTATATATCTTACATCAAGGTATCATGATTGAGTTGCGTTCGTCTTCCAAACGAGATGTTCATAGTGTTAGTATGCGATATTTAGGTGATCGCTATTTATACGAATATATTTCAATTGTGTCGTTGTTTGTAAAACAAAAATCGCATATCTTTGCCACAATACTTCTTTACTTGAGCGGCATAAGACAACACATACTTAAATGTATTTCAGAATGAATTTTTCTTTATCTAAATAATGGTAAAATTACCCAAACTCATAGTCATATATTCGAAAAATAATATAGGTATTGTATTCAAACAAGCACACACTCCAACGTAATAAAAACTCTTTTTAAACTTCGTAATATTTTAAAAATATATTTGTACCACTTGTTATCGATTATTCGTAAAAAACATGTATTTCAATCACAAACACTGCTTTTGTCGAATTCAAATCCTGTGCAGCCTAGTGGTAGTGTGTAGTGCAGCCTAGTGGTAGTGTGTAGTGCAGCCTAGTGGTACTGTGTAGTGCAGCCTAGTGGTAGTGTGTAAGCGTATGTTCCTAATGTTCCGGGATCGAGAACCAACAGAGACAAACATGTAATTTCAATATTTGTGTTTGCTTTTGGATTTGTTTACTTTTCAATTATTAAAGTGTTGTTAATATACTTAACTATTTGAACTTGTCCCTTAAAAAATATAATCGTTCTCAAACGCAGCGTCTACACGAATATTCTTTTGTTCATGATGGTTAATTTGTTTTAACTGTATTCGTTGTTTTTACCATTTGAAAAGTCTAGTTTGCATTTTTATATGCAAAATAATGACCGATACTGGCTCGATTGGCTTATCTGAGGCGCAGTTGATAAGCGCCATAAGGCTAGAAGCAATGATGGTTCAATTGATATGTCGCCGCCTGTCAATCAAATCCTTATATAAGAATTGATCTACCAATCAGCGATCGATTAATCGGGCGCGTGAGTTAGCAACGAACTGTCCACCGTTTTCTAGACAAGCTACGTCTATGTTCACTTTTATTTCAACGAGTTTCTTTTGTATTCCTCTGTAAACAAAACGTAGATTAAAATGGTTAAGCGGTGTCAATGGCGATTATGTAACTCGGACAATCGATGTCCTGAAAGATTCATTGGTGGCATTTAATTTATATCGTTTTCAAAGCCGAAAAGAGATTTTGAGAAGTGATATACAGATATAAAGATATATATATATAGATATATAAAGCCATGCGGTCGTCCCCACGAACAACTGAACGTCAACACTGTCGAAGACAATTACAATATCTTATTATCGAATATACTAGCAGATTTAAATAGTTTATGTTATCGATCTGATCATCCCATACTAGTAATAATTCATGTTTTTTTATAATTATTTTTATCATTTACTAGGTAATTAGTAGAAGCAAGGTGTATCTGCATTACTTTAAGAGAAATTAAACCCAGCAAGAAGCCTAATTCATGCTGTGTTTTATTAATCTGATTGTAATGCAATTTATTGTTATTATACCTGTTATTAGAAGGTGACACGTGATATCATATCTTAATAACGGTATCTACACATGTGCAGACATGTGGTGTCACCTAATGAACGCTTTTAATCCACACTTGGAGATCGAATGCCTAGTTCTCATTTTTTAAACGAGTTTCGTTTAATTTTGGAAAAGAAATATAGCAAAAACGATTTAAATAGGGTTTATGTTACTCTGACATTCAATATCCAGAAAGATAAGTTAGATGAATTAAATTTATACCATTTCCAAGGCGGAAATACGGTATTGACAAGAGCGAGTGGAAGCTTCCATGTGTAGAATTACCGAGATCCCCCTTATAGAACATTAATTTATTTCAAAATTGGACATGTCATATAGGCAATAACTAAGCATTATTAAGTATGCATTAAATCACTTGTGCATGTAAAATAATAGAGAATATTGGTACCCACTTTGCGTAACTTAAAGAAATCCCAGTTATAAATCGAGTTTTAAGTGTGTCAGAAACAAGTGAAAACCATTTTATGTTACTATTTCAATAACAACGTATCGATAAATGACATCATAGAAGATTTGATTATAACATAACCAATACACGCGGTAACTTGGGTGAAGTCGGTACCTGTACGAGCGTCTGATACTGGTAGCTTTATTAAGTAGACTGACCGAAATCCCCTTCACAGAACGCTCATTTATATCAGACAGACAGACAATGACCAAAGTGATTGTGTTGTTTTGCACTTTCAATTATAGTGATTGATAAATGTCCAATAAGCAATGTTTAATATTATTAATTTCACTTTTATACGAAATAACATGTGGGATTTAGGTATCCACTCGGCTTCAGAAAGCGCGAAAACCTTAACCGAAATCCCAGTTATAAAGCCCATCATCCGGAATATCGCGTTAATCTATACGCAATCTATAGGCAAAGAAGCCATTTTGGCGAGATGTCAATTAGGTGGAAATGCCAAATTTCACAAATTGAGCTTATGAATGATCATTTAGAATTACAATATCCCTATACATAATGTGAATTAATCTACTATTAATTCATCTAAGCTTAATAACCATTTTGTGATTTTTAAGCGAGTCCTTACACGAAATCAGGTAATTAATAAAACCACCCTTACAGAAACACAAACCTGCAGATAGTTTATGTACGCATTTCTCAAAATATAATGCGATTAACCAAGTGTGAATGCAAATACGGATAATATTATAGTGGCTCTTTGTAGATCAATTCCGATTGAGATCGAAATGTCGGCACACAATTCATGTAAATTGTATGCCGCACTATGCACATGGCTTCTGAAGTTTCGTTGAAAAGACCATGACTGGAGAAGTGTTTATTTATAAAATTATAAGTTGGCTTTCAGATTTATTTTCAAATTGCTTTATTATAAATTGCATCAGTTTGAAGGTAAGCATTTAAAGATAAAAACCAAGTTTCATCGCTATTTAAATGATACACGAGCCAACCTTTTGTATGATGTGAACAAAAGTTATTTACACGAAAACGCGTGTCGTGTAAATTATTTCTCACCTAGTTCTTGATGTCATTAACCCGGTATAACAAACGCTGAATGACTTTTGTTACATAAAACTCTATAAAAGAAAATCCTAGTAATTAATTGACAACGTTATGAGTTGCAAAGGAGAGAAGGATAAATTGTAAAGGTTCTCCCAGACATTGATTTCCCCAGCGATAAAAGCGTATATATTTGTCATCTAATAAAGGCGAACATTTAACAGTGCATTCCGAGGTGCATTCATCAAGCGGTCTTCTATCTGATGAATGGGTTGATTCTGAGTATAACCGATACGTTTCATGTTTATTAAAGGGATCTTTTCACGGTTTGATAAATTGAAAAAATTGAAAAAAGTTGTTTCAGATTCGCAAATTTTCGTTTTAGTTATGATATTTATGAGAAAACACTATTACTGAGCATTTACCATAGTCCAATATAGCCATTATATGTATTTGTTGACGATTTGAAAACCTAAAAATTATAAAGCGTTGCAACGCGAAACGGTTGAATAATTTGGAGAGTTCTGTTGTTGTCGTTTAAATTTACGAAACTACGAAGATTGCTTATAAAAGGTATAAAATACTTAAACTGTGTAAACCCGGCGGAATAGCCAAGAGGGCTAATGCATTTTTACTTCAGACTAACTCCAGGACTCCGGGGGTCACTGGTTCGAGCCCTGGTACCGGATACTTTTTTCCTTTTTTTAATTGTATTCTTGATTTTTTACTGGAGCTTTAAAGATCCAATGTTTACATATAAAGCATTTAATGACAAACTTCAAAATATGCCAAAATCTGTGAAAAGGCCCCTTTAAAGGACGTATGATATGAATTCCAAACGTATTATACAAGGATAAGTTGATAAATAAATGGAGTTTATTCAAATGATAAGCGTTTTATGTGACACTCTTTTTATAGAAACAATTTGTTGCCCGTGTTATTTCGTTTGGTATTAATTCAATCAGTTAAAAAATAAAGTACACTGAGTCCAATACAAGTAAGCAATACACAAATGACTCAATATAAGGTATTTTCAATATTCCAACACGGTATTTTTTTTGGTTAATTTATTACATATAAACGGCACCAAATATTTATTCCAAACACGGCTAACGCGAACACATTTCTCAGAGCATTTAAACATGTAAATGATATATATAAAAAAACTCAGAACTGTTATTAAATAGCTTAATGGTATTTGCATTATATGTAGATCTGTTTATCATGCTAAGTTGTGAAAAGTCACAATTAAATGCACTCGTTATGTATTTTGCAAATAAATACAATTTTAAGATTACACTTACATATAACTCGTTGTCCGTTTGATTGTTCATAAATCATGCTTTACATTAAAAATTATATTACACAGAAACTCAAGTTTTTCCATCAAAAACATTCATAATGCATTTGTGCCGCGCTCTGTGAAAAAAGGGTTAACTGCATGTGCGTAAAGTGTCGTTACACATTCGCCTGAGCAGTCCGCACAGGCTAATTAGGGACGAAACTTTCCGCCTAAACTTGATTTTTGCGAAGAAGAGACTTTCTTTTAACGAAAAACATAATAAAAGCGGAAAGTTTCGTCCCAGATTAGCATGTGTGGACTGCACAGGCTAATCTGGAACAACTCTCTACGCGCATGCATTAAACCACTTTTCAGAGAGCACGGCCCATTTATACATTTTCAAATGAAAAAGATGTACAAGTTGAGTTCAGAGTTCAAATAAACATCTCAAAAAAATGTACGACTAAATTGAAAACTATGCACTAACATTTAGTAAACCTGTGCCGTAAGTATCGATTATTTAGGGGCGTGTGTTTTCGAGCTAAGCTATTGGTATCAACATATATTTGGTTAATATATCAAATATATAAAATAATGTTATCGATATATCTACGAACATTTTCAAACTCGCTATGTGTAAGAAAGCTCGTACACATGTGACATCCACATAAAACATATTTTACCGCCTTTAGCCTTCTAATACTCTCATACTGGAGCTATGTATAGTGCTCCGTTCCACAGCATCCACACAGCTCCAATCAATACGTTGCGTCGTTCTATCCAAGACGACGACAATAATTTTAATAATTGTTGACGTTTAGTGTTTTGTAGTTAGATTGTTCCTCTCTTGTATACGGCGATTGGTCATTTACGAATTGTAGAACACATTTCTCTGCTAATAACTGGTATGGGGTTTTATTTGTTGTTTTTTTTCCAAACGCTGGTTTGATTGTGAACACTTTTTAGTAAGTATTGCTTGTTCAAAATCACTTTGCACAAAATGTCGGTAAAAAACAAACACTAAGTTATTCAAATGGTTTTTAGGTGTGTATTCACTCTTCAACTTCTCAGGATACACATTGCATGGACCGTTCCAACCTTGTTTAAATAAATTGTGTTAATTTTAATCAGTGTTTGTTTAATGTGTCTTTCTATTGGAACATCAGTCATCCGCCACAATTAAACGACCTCCAACTTATAATATGATTTCATTTCTGATTTATGTTATACACGAACGAGTAGTCTTAATAAGATATTGCCCTTAATGTATCAAGATCATAAGGAGCTGTACATTGGACGAAATCTTTTCTTTTTGTCAATCATGCTTAAACCAATTTCTTGCCATTATTAACAAATATATTGATGGCATCAGCATCAATAAGGCGTTTTACATATGTTGTTACTTAATTAAGGAAGTTGGCTTTGTTCTGGTACGAAAACAGAGTAGTAGTAGTAGTTATAGAAGTAGTAGTAAAGGAAATAGTAGTAGTAGTTGTTGTTGTTGTTGTAGTAGTAGTAGTAGTTGTAGTAGTAGTAGAAGTAATAGTAGTAGTAGTAGGAGTAGTAGAAGTAGTAGTAGTAGTAGTAGTAGTAGTAGTAGTAGTAGTAGTAGTAGTAGTAGTAGTAGTAGTAGAAGTAGTAGTAGTAGTAGTAGTAGTAGTAGTAGTAGTAGTAGTAGTAGTAGTAGTAGTAATAGTAGTAGTAGTAGTAGAAGTAGTAGAAGAAGTAGTAGTAGTAGTAGTAGTAGTAGTAGTAGTAATAGTAGTAGTAGTAGTAGTAGTAGTAGTAGTAGTAGTAGTAGTAGTAGTAGTAGTAGTAGTAGTAGTAGTAGTAGTAGTAGTAAGTAGTAGTAGTAGTAGTAGTAGTAGTAGTAGTAGTAGTAGTAGTAAGTAGTAGTAGTATTAGTAGTAAGTAGTAGAAGTAGTAGTAGTAGTAGTAGTAGTAGTAGTAGTAGCAGTAGTATTAGTAGTAGTAGTAGTAGTAGTAGTAGTAGTAGTAGTAGTAGTAGTAGTAGTAGTAGTAGTAGTAGTAGTAGTAGTAGTAGTAGTAGTAGTAGTAGCTAGTAGTAGTAGTAGTAGATGCAGTAGTAGTAGTAGTAGTAGTAGTAGTAGAAGTAGTCGTAGTAGTAGTAGTAGTAGTAGTAGTAGTTGTAGTTGTAGTAGTTGTAGTAATAGTAGTTGTAGTAGTAGTAATTGTAGAAGAAGCAGTAGGAGAAGCAGCAGCAACAGTAGAAGTAGTAGTAGTAGTAGTAGTAGTAGTAGTAGTAGTATTAGTAGTAGTAGTAGTAGTAGTAGTAGTAGTAGAAGTAGTAGTAGTAGTAGTAGTAGTAGTAGTAGTAGTAGTAGTAGTAGTAGTAGTAGTAGTAGTAGTAGTAGTAGTAGAAGTAGTAGTAGTAGTACTAGTGGTAGTAGTAGAAGTAGTAGTAGTAGTAGTAGTAGAAGTAGTAGTTGTTTTCGTTGTCGTAATAGTATAAGAAGCAAAGGAGCATCAGTACAAACATATCTGTGCGCTAGTAGTAAAGAAAATAGTAGTAGTAGTGGTTGTTGTTGTTGTTGTAGTAAGTAGTAGTTGTTGTTGTTGTAGTAGTAGTAGGAGTAGTAGAACTAGAAGTAGTAGTAGTAGAAGTAGTAGTAGTAGTAGTAGTAGTAGTAGTAGTAGTAGTAGTAGTAGTAGTAGTAGTAGTAGTAGTAGTAGTAGTAGTAGTAGTAGTAATAGTAGTTGTAGTAGTAGTGGGAGTAGTAGAAGTAGTAGTAGTAGTAGTAGTAGAAGTAGTAGTAGTAGAAGTAGTAGTAGTAGTAGTAGTAGTAGTAGTAGTAGTAGTAGTAGTAGTAGTAGTAGTAGTAGTAGTAGTAGGTAGTAGAAGTAGTAGTAGTAGTAATAGAAGTAGTAGTAGTAGAAGTGGTAGTATTAGTAGTAGCAGAAGTAGTAGTGTTAGTAGTAGTAGTAGTTGTAGTAGTTGTAGTAGTAGTAGTAGTAGTAATAGTAGGAGTTGTAGTAGTTGTTGTTGTTGTTGTAGAAGGAATAAGACAATGAAGCGGATATTGATGGGGAGGAGAAGGAGGAGTTATAGTAGTTGTAGTAGTAGTATAAGTAGTAGTATTCGTTGTCGTAGTAGTATATGAAGCAAAGGAGCATAAGTACAAACATATCTATGGGCTTTGTGAAAACAGAGTGTTAGCAATATATCATTCTCAATGCTAGAAAGCAGTTTAGCTGCTTATGTGCGATATTTCATACAAAACGGAAATAACAATATTATTGATAACTCTTCACAGCGGAACTCCATTATTGTCACGGTTAATTTATTGGTCTGAATTTAACATGGGCATTTCCCATATGCTTGAATTTACGACGAAAATGCGTTAACTATATACATATATCATGCTTTTGAAATTATAAATTAACCAGGGTCTACTTAGTACAACACAAAAACATTTATGAAGCAAGAAAACAAATGTAATTGTTATCGATTCACGTTGCTCAAATGTTATGGACTATGTTCGATTGCATATATTTTGTATGAAAATAACAAAAAGTATGTTAACGCAAACGATTATACTACAAGGCATGCACATAAGAGTATGGTATATATGAGCCGCGCTCTGTGAAAAGAGGTTTAATGCATGTGCGTAAAGTGTCGTCACAGATTAGCATGTGCAGTCCGCATAGGCTTAACGGGGACGACACTTTCCGCCTTATCAAGATATTTGCTAAGAGAAGACTCTCTTTTACGATAAATATCATTAATGCGAAAAGTGTCCTCCCTGATTAGCCTGTGCGTACAGCACAGGTTAACTGGGGCGACAGTTTACGCTCACACATTAAACCCGCTTTTCACAGACCACGGCTCATGTGTAATACAATTGTCAGTTTCTAAGATTATCAAGGTGCACTAATATGTTTAAAGTCAGTTCATTAAACCAACTGCTAATCAGTAAATCAGTGAGAATGTTTGTTGATTACCAGTCTCTTATAGATATATGTTGGTTATTATATTCGACATAGCTAGTGTCAAGAAAAATACCTACGCTGGGGACATATCAACTAACACATGCTCCGTCGATTTCCTCTTATTGCGTATATGTTTATTCCTTGTATAAAACCGGGAATTAGCGGTGTGATGACGAACAAAGTGATATATTGAACAAATATGGTTCTCAATGACAACAGGAATTTTCTTTACGGTAAAGTGGTATCCATATTCGATTACTTCTGCAATCAGTTGCGTGTAGTTCTAAATGGCTTTCCCTTATTCTGTCGTTAATGCTTTTAATCTGAGTAAAATTTTCCCATTACGGTCAGTATGCTATTTAAAGATCTCTTACTGTTTCCGACCATAAATATTACCAGTAATATTCGTACTATTTTAAATGAAATGTTTGTTAAATTCTGACATTGTATGTGCATTTATTACTCTAACAAAACACATCATTATATGCATGTGCACAAATCTGCTTCTTAAACGCTAGCTAGATTGTTCAAAGACTGATGCGCGTTCAATAACACCACGCTTTCACTGAACGTTAACAGGAGCAAAGCATTTCTCATACGTGAAAGACGTATAACTATGGTATCGGCTATTCATGACCGCCAGACGGTATAAAGGTATTAGGAGAGAATTGCTTTCTTACGCTAGACGCTGTAAGCTTCCAAACGGCAATTTGAATTATTGTTATGCAGGGCTAAGCAACAAAGCGCAGTTTTATTCCTATTTCCACTTCAGTTGAAATCACCGTACAATCTGCTCCCCGTGGATAAGACAAACGCAAAGTGCGCCGATACTATATGTGATCAGGATGGCATACTTCAAAATTATGTATTTGATTGTAATATTTGATCATTTCACACTGCGAGGATTTGGCCAGGACTCGTCTTCTGGAAATTATATAGATTACCGCAGATCGAAAAACCATTTATCAAAGGATAAATCGCATCATTTACAAGCCGATGTAGTGGAAAGCCCGTCATTCCCAAAACGTTCAAGGATTATTTATTCTGAAACGGGTCCTACTGTAAATGGCCCGCCGTCAGCAGTATATCCGGATTTAATGAATAATCAGACTCATTTTCGTCAGGTTAAATACGCAAATGAGACAAAACGCATTGCGTTGCCGTTCCAAGCAACGGATAGGGAATTAGTTTCAGAGCAGTTTTCTTCAGAGACGGGACGTTTGATTTTTACCACAGACACATCCTTACCAAAGTCGGATATTTGCAATTATCTAGAAAAAGATGATAGAGCGGACTTGAAAACTTCCAGAGATTTAGATTTTATTAAACCACGAAGACAGCGGCTGACAGATCTTCAGAGTTTCATCTGCTATATAAAGCAATCGCAACGTAACAACGTAGACAAATCAAACCGTGCTAATTATCTTCAATCTAAATCGCCATTAGTTCTGGAAGTTGACGGATTGGATGACACAATCGAAGTAGTTTCTATTGAACGAAATGCAAATCTAACAAGAAATCGCAGAGATGCAGGTCGATATTTCGAAATTTCAAGTCCGGATAATGAAGTTATATATTTGAACAGCAATAGTGCAAAAGACGCAAATTCCAATTTAGTTAATTACGATACCTCCGATTATGTAGATAGTGATCGTGACAACGTATTATTGCCAGAAGAGTTGGAACAGGAACACAACCAATCATTTAACGACATACACTCACTTCATAAGCATCTTCATTTAATTCTGGCCGGTTCAATGAATTCTAACAGCACAGATGCGTTACCTAACATGACATTTAACGCGGAGCAGTGTATCGTTTGGTTCAACAGGTATTACCAACAACATCCCACCGCTGCACCGGGTAAGTATGTGTTATAATGTTCAATGTTTTATGTAAAATAATATACTTATTGAGTATCTAATGAATAATTGTTTATTTTCTTAAAGATGGAAAACAAGATATTCATCTTGCAAAAATAAATAAATGGTATAAGGCATGTATGAACGCGGTAAGCTATCAATATATATGACAACAACTTAACCACACAAGGGAATAAATCCTCAGATGATAACATATGTGTTCATACCAACTTACTTGTTGTCAAAAAATAATAATGCAGCAGGATGCATAACGCATGATATGTGTGAAATGTCAACAATGTACAGTTTATTTCCTGATTAAAATAATGCGCAGTTCATCTCACTATTCAATATCATTATTATTTTTAAGAGCAATCAGTTACTCTTAAAAAGAAATGTTTTGTTTTTATTTAAAAAATAAATACGAAATTAGTGATTATTTTATGCATGTTATTACACTTTAAACTATTTTTGTTCAAAGAAATTAATTTTAATTAAGCAGTTTGCAACTATGCAAATTGTACATGCCCCCGTTTATCACATCGCCCTTAAAATCAGGCGCTTAACACTGGCAGAGGTGTCTTACCTAATATTTCTTGAACGTTTTATAAGATTTCACAAAATGTTGCAGCGGTATCAAGTACATTTCGATCTATCACATATCACAAAACCATGCGCCAAAAATGTTTTCAAGAGAGTTTTTTCTCGCAACATCGTGTTCGCACTCATATAATTCACTGACAGTTGTTTTCTTTGGGCCGATACCATTATCTTATTTATTTCAGCAGTTCGGTGTTACAAAGCTTGCCGATCCGTAAGAATAATGGCATGAAAAGTATATTGACATTCTTTTATTTTTTTTCAAAAGCAGTTCCACTGCATTTGTTATTATATAAATAACATAAAGAAAGGCATAAATTGTATAAGGTCTTGTTCTTCATGCAATTTTATTATCACAGATGCTCATGAACGAGTGTCCATATATCTTGCACACGAATTTTAGGAATTTTATACACTATACAACCATATTATACATCCCCCGATACTTAGTCAATTTCAATGCATAAAATGTTTCACATTCTATTCAACACGTGTATACGTGTTAACACCGAAATACCGTACCTGTTTAAACATAGTTTAAACATGTTTTGCTGTATGACTATTTTTATTATTTTAATATTTTAAACCGACCATAGTACGCAATTAAATTACTATTCAACAATTGCCTCTTTGATAAAAAACAAAAAACTTGATTATCTTCAAACATTTATAGTGCAATTGCACCTATACAGGCATTATCAAAATTTTGCTGTGAACATTGATTATAATGTTAACAAAGCATGCATTTGAGCAAGTTTGGAATGTCCAATACGTTTATGCGTTAATAATGTTAAATCTTAAGCTCATGTTTTTACAAAATAAACATTCTTTGTAATTTAAATTTGAGCCGCGTTCTGAGAAAACTGGGCTTAATGCATGTGCGTAAAGTGTCTTCCCAGATTAGCTGTGCGGACGACAGTTTCCGCTTGTGTGGTATTTTTAGCTCCAAGGAAGTCCCTCCTTACCTTAAATCAAGTTAAGGCGGAAAAAATAGTCCCTGATTAGCCTGTGCGGACTGCACAGACTAATCTTGGACGACACTTTTAGCACATGCATTTAGCCCAGTTTTCTAAATAAAAGGCTCATTTGTATTGTACTTACAGCAAAACGATAATTTGAAACGAGGAAAATTAACATACTTGATGCAATAACGTGGCAAAACCGATAGAAACGTAAGCTAATTAAGGTATAAAAAGTATTAACCCATTTATGCCTAGTGGACTATCCCATCCTTCTAAATTGGAACCATTTATTTCCAAATTTAGGGATGTCTAGTATATTTATTTCTATATTTATAATATTTCTTTCAGAAATTCCTTTAAGCAAACAGCGTAGACCCTGATGAGACGCCGCATCATGCGGCGTCTCATCTGGGTATACGCTGTTTGCCAAGGCCTTTTTTCTAGACGCTAGACATAAATGGGTTGACGAATTTAAAACAACCAACTCCAAATAAAGTGTAATACCAACGGTTTCGGATTATTGTATATCGTAGATATAATAATATTATTACCTGCAATAATAACGTTTCTTCACATATATAAATATTTTATTTTATTTATAACATAGTATTATTATAAATCATAGTCACATAACAAAGATGAACATAAGTTTGCGTCATTACTGTCTTCTCATTGAGTAGTGAATTCACTGATAATGCAACATGATCACGGTACATAAGTAGCTTCTAGTGTGTCTTATGTTTATGATGTATTATCCTTTGATAACTTGCTTCTACGACGACGTGTATGCGAAATATTTAGTGGTCGGAACTATTTGGAAATAATTTATTTCATCGCAGCAAGCCATCTGCAACACTCAATTACAGATTGACTGTTCACTCAATTACAGATTGACTGTTCACTCAATTACAGATTGACTGTTCACTAAATTACAGATTGACTGTTCACTCAATTACAGATTGACTGTTCACTAAATTACAGATTGACTGTTCAATACAGATTGACTGTTCACTCAATTACAGATTGACTGTTCACTCAATTACAGATTGACTGTTCACTCAATTACAGATTGACTGTTCACTCAATTACAGATTGACTGTTCACTCAATTACAGATTGACTGTTCACTCAATTACAGATTGACTGTTCACTCAATTACAGATTGACTGTTCACTCAATTACAGATTGACTGTTCACTCAATTACAGATTGACTGTTCACTCAATTACAGATTGACTGTTCACTCAATTACAGATTGACTGTCACTCAATTACAGATTGGACTGTTCACTCAATTACAGATTGACTGTTCACTCAATTACAGATTGACTGTTCACTCAATACAGATTGACTGTTCACTCAATTACAGGATTGACTGTTCACTTCAATTACAGATTGACTGTTCACTCAATTACAGATTGACTGTTCACTCAATTACAGATTGACTGTTTCACTCAATTACAGATTGACTGTTCACTCAATTACAGATTGACTGTTCACTCAATTACAGATTGACTCTGTTCACTCAATTACAGATGACTGTTCACTCAATTACAGATTGACTGTTCACTCAATTACAGATTGACTGTTCACTCAATTACAGATTGACTGTTCACTCAATTACAGATTGACTGTTCACTCAATTACAGATTGACTGTTCACTCAATTACAGATTGACTGTTATGTAGGAAATTAATGGTTCAACCCTAATCGTAGTATCAACAGTAGAATTATTTCAATTAAAAAGTCACAAGAAGAAATCTTAAGTGACTTCTTGTTTTGACAGAACTTATGCAATAACCTTATGTAAAGAGAACGTCAGATGCAATTATGATAACAAATACATCAAAGACCAAAAGCTATTCAATTGCGGAATGCGTTTATGCAAGCAACGAAGACTTAGAATTTTCTTGTAGAAATGCGTCTAGGAATTGAAAAAGGATAAGTATGAAATCAATTGACTTAAAAATCGATCTGTTCGCATTTATTGTATCTATACATATACATGTGCTGATTTATTTGTATTTAATATTCGGTATTTGCTAATTCATGTTTACACATTTCATGTGACTGTATGTATATTTGTGTACCGTAGCCATCCGTTTTTCTGGAAGTAAAACTATAGTTCAATGATTATCTTTCAAATGACGCAGTTTAATATATATATTTATTCAGATTATTAAATAACGTTTACAGCATGTTTGGTTTGCTTAACCCATTTATGCCCAGTAGACTCTCCCATCCTTCTAAATTGGATCAATTTATTTCCAAAAGTAGGGGTGTCTGGTATATTTATTTCTATATTTAGAATATTTCTTACAGAAATTTCTTTAAGCAAACAGCGCAGACCCATCTGGTTGTTCACACACCTTTCTCCCTATATATATATATATATATATATATATATATATATATATATATATATATATATATATATATATATATATATATAGGGAGAAAGGTGTGTGAACAACCAGATACACAGACATACAAACAGACATACATATTCCCATTTGAGACTTCGGCGTGTGCGCCTAGCTACGGTGCAGAACGAGACGTACACACTATAAAAATCCCCATCCCCATTAAAAAGGATGGTTAATTCACAGTTATATATCTCGCACTTACACCGCAACACATCTCGACGTGGGAAACAATTTTTACATACACAGAATGGACAATGTTACATACATAGACACTTATTTACAAACATGAAACCATAGTGTATTAGGGCAAGATCCGATAAGGATTCTAAACTATATATATTCAAATGCGTTTAAAGTGCATTTATATCATGTTATAGCATGTTATAGCATTAATAGGAAAGCGGTTATATGATATATCGATTACATATTAATATTTGGTAATAATAAACCATTTTTTATTTTATAATGACTGCTGTTAAAAATCATAGTTTGCTACACCCTCTCTAAGTAATACCACAATAATTATATTGGCAATATTAGGATTTACGTATCTCTAAAACATCCATATTTAAAATATATATAATACTATTATTGCTAAGCAGTGAACACAACTTATCGATTGTATGACACCATGCTATGTCATGTTTTATTTGAACTTGTGATTCAAAAAGTGAAACTTTAAAATAAAACGAGAGAGATTTAATGAAATGGATAAACATACAATCCCGTATGCAGTTTGATTAAACCTGTATGGATTTATTGGAGTTGCTCGTTTTTTTCTAAAGATTTGTATCCAGTAAAGTAGTAAATCATCGCTTAAGTTATGCGTAAAAACACGTAACGCTGAATTTACGGAAATTATACATTCATGCATATCGCTATAATTATTGCTTACATGAACAAGCAACAGCAACCGGAGCTGTATTCTTTTGTGTTGTTCTAATCATTTAAACAAAACACAATAACTATACTTAAAAGTTCTCGCAAATTTCCCTTTTAAGTGCGTGCTCATCAGTTAAGCAATTTGGTTTGGGTCCGACGATATTGATTTCTAAGGCAATAAATGGTGTGTGACCATCACCAATGAAGTGTTCGTTAACAATTACCAAGAGAAATGCCATTCAAATCACAACGGATTTGTTCAAGACATTTTATATTATAAAGGACAGGAAGCAATTGTTTAAATTGGCAAATTTTGCAGTTATAAATGCACATGATTTAACTTGGCGTGGCATACAGACATTTATTTGTCGTGGTATCGGTACAGGCGTGAATATTTTATCGAATACAGCACTATGCACTTATTTATATATTAACCGCAATAATATCAGGTATCATTAAAACAATGTACACGAATCACGTGATATAAAACGCTATCAAATAACACTGCTTAAAGCAAAAAATTCAAAAGGATCCAATATTATGGCATGTGATGTTTGACGATTACAAATTTCAATTTGAAAATATACGATAAACATCATAACATGTTTGACTATTTTGAATGTTCATATAACCCCTTAATTATGTGATAGATGAATATTTTGTACACGAGTTCACGATAGTTTATAGAAACGATGATCGACTCGAGTAAGAATCCAGCACAAGCCGTATTTATTCTTCTCTCAGGTTATGCCGTCGAGCAAATCCTTTCATTGAATATTTCAGAAAGCCGACTTTGATATGTCATCAACAATGCTTTCATCAGAAATAATTGCTGTGGATAGAACATGTTTTTTCGCCTGAAAGTTGTTTTTATCTAACCGATCGTTAGATAAATATATATATATATATATATATATATATATATATATATATATATATATATATATATATATATATATATATATATGTGTGTGTGTGTGTGTGTAACTTAATCCATACGGAAAGCGCAATTTAACTTGGTATCAATTTGGTAATACCATATAAGCGCACGTTAAACAAGACTCCGAACTTTTGGAATAATACGTTTGCGTTTGTTATATGGTTTAAGTGATCATAATTATGAAGCGCGTTACACTGGTACAATATCTTGATTCACCTGTACCTTCCCTTATCCTCCTGATCTCTTTCCTTCTTACCCTCCCCCTAGTTATCACTGTCTACATCATAATTAACAACAACGCGATCATCTGTATAATCTGCGTCAAAATGATAATACTTATCACTATGTTGATTAACATATTTCGAAGCATTGTCACATTAGCTTATCAATATCACCACAGCAAGTGTTGAAGTTACACTATAATTAATAAAAACTTTTTCGATGCTTAATGTGACTTTTGAAATCTGACGATTACACTTTTGGTAAATTGTTTTGTTCCTCCGAATGCATCATTCCTTATGATTCCTAATACTTCATACATAATGTTTAACTTATGGCATAGGTGGATATGCAATCCTGCAATTTGATAAACCCATGTCTATAAAATGAACCACCAATCTTTAAGACTATAATTCGTTTCGGGGGCCTGTATTGGCATACTTTGAATAATATTTTGTGTTTCAGTTAATAATCGGGTAAATGATTTATCAGTATATGGCTGAGGTTATTTACTCATGCGAAGTCTACAATTGCAATCGAATCGACCATAACAATACAAAGAAATAAGTGTAAAATTGCTTCGTGACAAATTGTGTGCGTTTCAATTAATCGCATAATTAAATGTTATACAAACTATTATAAGGAACCCTTAATTTGCATCGCATAAAATCAGATATAAGATTGAACGCTCGACAAGGAAGAAGAAGGGCGATAGTATGGGTTGCGTGATCTAGGTTCGTTCACGGTTGCCTTTGATGGCTAAAAAATAAACTAGTTCTTCCAATAATCCGCCTAGTAATTGTTCAACGTGTATAATGGTTTAGTTTAGTCTTATATGCTTACATGCGAAGTTGTCCGAACATTTCATTGAATAAAACATGTGTTGTGTTTTCTATGAGGCGACTGAATCTTTGTTTACTTTATATCGCTCTTCTGTTTTTGTTTATCGTAGTATGTTTAACTACGGATTTGCGGTTCAGTAACACCTGTTTTACGTAGGTGAACACAAAACAATACAGTACATATTAAGGATGTAATTAACCCATTTATGTCTAGTGGACTCTCCCATCCTTCTAAATTGGATCAATTTATTTCCAAAATTAGGGATGTCTAGTATATTTATTTCTATATTGAGAATATTACTTACTGAAGTTCCTTAAAGCAAACAGCGCAGACCCAGATGAGACGCCGCATCATGCGGCGTCTCATCTGGGTCTAAACTGTTTGCAATGTCCTTTTTTTTCAGGACGCTAGGCATGAATGGGTTAAAATCTATATGTACGAGGAAGGATTTCACATACCACAACCTATTGCAGAACATGTGTTTTACATATGCATATTTACCCTCGTTTGCATATACATTTGATCAGACAACTACTTTTTGTTTAATTACAATGATAACATACATGCCAGATGCTATGTCCCCGATATATTTAACCAATAATTTCATAATAATGAAAAGTAAAGGCGAAACGATATTACCTGCCAAACAAAGCTGTATGTTTGTAAGTAAAACATGTATCCAAAAATATAGCAAACTATCGAATTGTTCGTGTAATGATGTTATTTTACATAACATTACAACATATATAACATACGTGTAAATTTTCAAGAAATACATTGGACAGTAAAGGGATGAACATTGTTGAACAAGATGAACATAAAATATCTTATGAGGTGTATTTGTGTATTTTTTTCTGTCTGACTTGAAAAAGGTTAACGCTCTCTTGCGTCGCTGTAATAGCTTAGTCATACACACAGAATTACGTACACACTAGGGGTTATCTTGTACATAAGGCCTTACCAACACTCTCCCTACAATTAACATAGTTTCATAGAATCTCTTATTGATGTGACAGCTGCGGGATGTCGCTCTGACAATTGTTCAACAACCATTTACCAAGTGTTCTTCATCTGAAAAAATACAAACCTCGAGGCGGATCAAATAAAGCATATCCAGTTTCCAAAACCTCTTATAGCTCATAGTGTCATTACTACGTGCTATTGCATTGATAGTTATATGTGTGGTATTTCCATAAACATGTGTGCACAAGCATACGAGTTATATAAATATAAATGTATTGCGTTCACATGAGTCCATTCGTACAAAAGCTGAAAGTCTGTTATGAACGATCGCCATGTACATATATATGTGTAGTGGTGTTAAGATGAGTCCTGATGGCGTTCACATGAAACATTCTTTTGATTTGTTAGCAGATGACATAACTTAAACCATTTATGCCTAGTAGTCTCTCTCATCCTTCTAAATTGGATCAATTTATTTCCAAAATTAGGGATGTCTAGTATATTTATCTTACAGAAATTCCTTTAAGCAAACAGCATAGACCCTGATGAGACGCCACATCATGCGGCGTCTCATCTGGGTCTACGCTATTTGCCAAGACCTTTTTTCTAGATGCTAGGCATAAATGGGTTAAATGCATACTTAAGTTTAATACATTTCAGTAGCATACATCGAGAATGTGAAATGTGTCCGATTACCGTAGGATTTTTTTCCGGCAAATATGTTAGGAGTGAATCACATAACGTATTCGTTCACGTATTGCAATTCAATTTAGATAAGAAAAAATGTAAAATGGTTTGGATTATTTAAATGCAACGTTGGTCAAATTTAGTTGTAAGACGTAATTTGGTGAGCTAAACACCGTATGCATTTGACATTGCATTGAATGCACGTTGTCTTAGTGCAACTACTTCTCCACCAGTGTATCGCAATCACTTGCCTGCAATACAAAACCACGAAGAGATAATGCGAAATATATCCTGCTGTTTCATCTGTAATCTATTTTTATTATATGAGCATAGTTCTTTGAAAACTGGGCTTAATTTATTTGGGTAAAATGTGCACAAGCTGATCAGGGATGACATTTAGCGCCTAAACTGAATTTTCGCTAAGAAAATAAAACCCGGAAAAAACATACAATCGGAATATTTCGCCCCGTGCGAACTGCACTGTCTAATGTGATGTGACACTTTACATATTTCGCCCCGTGCGAACTGCACTGTCTAATGTGATGTGACACTTTACATATTTCGCCCCGTGCGAACTGCACTCTCTGATGTGATGTGACACTTTACGCACATGCATTCAGCGCAACTTTCACATCACGTGGTTCATTGCTCCTCCTCTTACCATTTTAGATGATGAAACTCTGTACTGTAACACGTCGTGGAACAGCGTGTCATGTTGGCCTCGTACCCCTGCCGGCACAGTCGCCTCCATCCCATGCCCCTCTTACCTGATCGGGATAAACCACGACAGTAAGTGTAAATTAGCAGAGATGTTGGGCGCGTGGCCGATTCACTGAAACACTATCAATATGCCATAAAATATGTCATTTTTCATCCCTTTGACATAAAAAAGCTGATATAATATACATTATATCAGAATATTATTTTTGGTCAAGGTTATGAAAAAGTTGTTCTATGATATATTGATAGTATTTCGGAAAATTGGAAACGCGCCCAACACCCGTGTAAATGAGCAGAGGTGTTTCAGATCTCTTAACATTTTGCTCAATCGAAACATCAATTTTTATTCCTGAAAAAGTCAACATATTGAAATGTTACGACACATAACACAATAATGTAACGTTGTGTGTATTGGTTCTAGAACAAAACTCAAGTATACGACTAACATTTTTGAACGGTTCGTTGTACTTATGTGTTAAGAATTAAGATCTCGGAAACTTAAGTCAATACTAATAGCACATATAACTAATATAAATAGTTATAAATAATTATACATTATTATTATTGTGCAATTTAGTTGCAGCAAGTAATATGAAGCAGTTTGGATATATTTAACAAAAGTTACAGCAATTATCATGTCATTTCGTTTACATATATAATATTGTACAATTGTAACATGATTAAATGCATTTCAAGCCGAAAAATACACACAATATGAATACGGTAACTCGAAAACAAATGTCAATTTCTAAAAACAATTTAGAATCCTTTGACAGTGAATGTGAATTGTTAAATGCTATTTTCTCATACACTAAGAATATAAATTGGTTTATTGTAGTAGTTGTTTACGACTGTTTACAAAAACTCGTAAAACCCTTACCGTTACTTAATTTAAAATTAATATTTTATACAAGTACATGCGATTATATGCACCTATTATTATTTTTGCATGCGTTTGTTCATCTGTTATTACAATGTATACATCCTTTGTTCTTAACACGCTGGAAAGGTTCTTTTTCTATTTATATTTATTGAATGCATTTCAGTATAATTATTTTCAACTAATAATGTGTCTATATGCCTTTTTCATCTTATATTACAATTAATATATTCTTTTTTGTCTACACCTACTGAAAAATATATTTTTTACATATGATGAATGGTTGTTTAACACACAGTTGAATCTTATTGTAAGCTAGAGATTTTAAGATCCTGACATAGGATGTGCTGCAGATGTTTGCATATCTGATTGCATTACAGTATTGTTTGTTTGTTTTATATTGTATATGCTATTGTTTACATTCTTAAAATAGCAAAAAATGTAAAGTTTAAGCTCTTCAATGCAAAATTCAAAAAATACTCTTTTGATAAATAGCTGGGCATAACTGTAATTATTGGATGGCAAGTAAAATGGTATTTATGCAGTTTGCTTAAGAATAATATATGATTTACATAATGAATTACACTATATGTTTTTATTCTTTACAATTGTCGTCACACATTCCTCAGGAATAAGAAACAGACAGTGCGTTTGTCGTTGTAATTATGTGTGGATGTTATATTTTAGTAACGTTGAATAAGACATAATCCTATTAAGTCTTTATATTTGATACGGTTTCAACTCACAATTTATTTAAAAACTAAACATATCGAATAAGACATCATATTTGCTAAAAATTATTTTCCGTTCCAAGGAAGACGCGATAATTAAACGCTGATTTAGACTGTAACATTGTATCTACAGACAATGCCACTCGAGAGTGCTATCCTAACGGGACGTGGGCTGCAAAAACTGTCTACGACCTTTGTGTACCAAACGAAAGTCATTCCTCCTATCATCACGAGGTACTTTCATAGACGACATGAACACGTTTTTATTATAACACATACTATTTCCAAGCATATATAATTCAATTAAAAATGTTTAATTAGCATGGCGGGTGTATGTACATTAAATCTCACTCCATGATTATAATGGTGTTATTGCTATGTGGTATTGTAATTAAATACGATTTTGTACATTTCAATTGTTTGTTTTATGGTTGTTTTTCCGATAACTCTTATATATGATAATTTCACGTATATTCCACTTACAGGACACTCTGGACACAGCCGAGAGGGTTATTTACAATGTTGGATACACCATATCCACACTTGCACTCGGAATAGCGTTGTTTATATTCCTATTCTTAGGTAACATACCGTCTTGACAAGCACGTATGGACACAATGCTGTGATATCGAATTCGCCTCGTATATAATATGATACAAAACAGTTTACTATTGCTGACAGATTATACATTATATATAAGCATACATAAATACACAATTTTATAAAAAAAACTTCTTTATATCCGTCGATCATGTTGTCCTTAAAAGAAGTATTGTGTAAAATAGGCATTTTAAAATATGTAAAAGGCATAGATGCATATTAATTACGTTGAATGCATTATGAGTGTTTTTGTTTTCTTAATATTTACTCCACGTGGTGTCGTATGCATTCCAGGAGTCTTCGTTGCCTTAGGAACTCGATCCACTGTCACCTGATAGTAAGCTTCATAGCAAAGAATCTCATGTGGATTATCATGCGACATTCTTTAGTCCACCTGCAATTTAAGGTATGCGTGTATTGTATTATGATTGGTTAACATATAGTTGAGCTACATCGTGCTTCATTATTATGCTGGACGCACATGCGAAGATTGGCCGTTCTGAGAACCATATGAGCAGTGTTTCATTTGTCCAAACGCATGAATCCTCGCCAAGCAGTGACGGTCAATAAATAGTTTATGCCTAATCGATGACGAGTGCCTGGGCGAAATGTCTCCTGATTATCAGCACTGTTACCTTGCTTCTTTACATTAATCCGCACAGTTCTGTTGCAATTATACTAAAGAAACTTTTGCAATAATAGTAGAAAATAGCGAAAGCTCTAAACTCTATTGGTTCTAGACGATTTCGTCGAAAAGGCCACGCAAATTGCATTGATTGGTCGTCCTGAGAGTGCATCGCTTCCTTCCAAATAGACAGTTCTCTATGAATTAATAAAATACTAATTAAAAAAACAAGCAACGGAAAATATACGGGTTCCAGTAGAAATGCCGTTCTTTGTCCGAATATACAAAGGACTGTTAGAACTTAATGTCAAATGGTTATCTTTATTAAATGGCAACCAAATGGTAAAATGTTAAGAAAACTATTCCTGCTGAGTCCGAATACCTCTTTTGTAATCTTATGTTCAACAAACAGACGGCCGTAATGGGATGTTTGTTTTCGCGGAAACACGAGTTGTTCCAAAGTAAACTTCGTTTCACTTTGTTTCTACAAGAAAACAGATTGAACAATAAATTCTAAATTCTTGCAAGAAGTTCCAAAAAAGGCAATTGAGTTTTTGTAATTGCTTTTCTTAGCGATGTGTTGATCGTTTGTTATTGTGTTTCCATAGATGTAAAGGCTGTAAGACATACATTTTAAGAATTGCAGTCCGATTTCCAATTTCACCATCTCCTTTACGTTTTCTTTTGAATAGTGAACTGATTTGCAGCATTGCATTTAATTGCTATTATCTGTGCAGCGACACTTTGCATTTTTACTACATAAACGTTGTCATGCGGTTACTATCAGAAGGCTGTGTATTAATTTAATAAGGCTCATACGTTTCAATGGTGATATTTGACTACTACAAATATTTTTCACACGTTTTATTTTAATTGCAGTGGGTTTGTAAATTGATGACCAGTCTTTTCAACTTCCTCCACGCCACTAATTTCTTCTGGATGTTCGTCGAGGGCATGTACCTGCACGTGATCATCGTGTGGACATTCTCTGCAGACAAGATCCGTCTTTCCTACCTTCTGTGTATCGGGTGGGGTACGTTGCATAGCAAGTAAATTCGCATCTAAGGGAATAATAGTTTTGTATTTTGAGTAACGTGTACATGTGCTTTTTTTCAAACAATATACATGTAATAGTATTTACCCTTAGATTAATCAACAAATTATAATAACATGCACTTGTATGCAAAGTAAAACGTGGTCATGATCCCTATGTTCGTAACTTGAATTAATATCCTTTGTCTATTTAAAGGTATTCCTGCAGTGAACATGATTGCGTGGATAATTGTGCGCAAGTTATTAGCAGACGACGAGTAAGTTCGGTAACTGTGTTATTTAAATTAATCGAATGTTAATATCAAACCCAAAATCATTTAATTCTATGTTATTTGCTTTTAATTGGATGGTATTTTTATGGGATATTCATATAAAAATGAATAACATTACATCAAACCGATCATAATGGATATTACTGGTAAATAACCTAGTTCTGGATTAGCTGGGCTAAATGCATGCGCGTAAATTGACGTCACACAATAGCCTTTGAAGTCATGGTTTGTTATACAAATCGTCGATTAAGCTTTTGTGTGTACTTTTGTTTGAGGTGTATTTGCAATGGATCAATGCTGTCTATATCCGAGTTTGCAATGATCGCCTTTTTTGTGTTTTCGTCAATCTATACAATGTTTCATTCAATATTAAACAGTTCAAAAGGGAAATATAATGTTCCGAAAATTGTTGTATAGTTTATGTCAATATTATTATTTAAAAACTGTTTTAATAAAAGTACGTGTCCAAACGTACGTGTGTCTGAATACTGATACTGCTGAGCGAACGTGATTTAATAAAGAGTGCGTAAAACACATAAATCATTTCAAAATAGTGTTGCTAAATTTATATCATGAACAACAATAGTGTTTGTATGATATGCATGGCCATAAAATATAATTGTTTATCTAATGATTTATGATCATAACAACTTTTAAAGTCAATTTTAGCAACAATCCTGACTTTATATTCTTTAGCTGTCAAATAATAACACATCTAAATATAAGTAAAATAACACGCGACTGTCACAACTACATTTAGTACAGTCCCTGGGCACCTCCCGTGTGCAAAAAAGAGTGAAAGCTGATATATATATCATTTTTAGGTAAATGTCTGAAGTGTCAGAAAATTTTGGGTGGACTTGCCGCGTGATGGTACGTTTTTTGTAATCCAATATGGCGTCCAAGATGGCCGCCAAAAATAATAAAAATCCAATTATCCGTTTTTCAGTCTGAATTTTCTGAAATTCAAGTAGATTTTAATTTTTCTTAAATAAACAATGGGAAAAATGTTTTGTAGGCTAAATATGTCACTTTCTGCCATATTAGTTGAACAATATTTTTAAAAAGACAAAAAAAGTATCAAAAATGGCGAAAAAAGCATAAAAAATGAAAGTGAGTGCAAACTTTCATTTCTGTTGATTGTAATTTTGTAAATTATTTCAACTGTATAGCTGTATAGTGTACGGCAATCAATATTCTTTACATTGATGCAATTTTTATCTAAAACGGACACGGCGTTGTTGTTTTATTCCCATTAAAAGGTGGGTGGGGTAAATTAGAATTCAACAAAAAATTACATAACTGTAGTAGGGTCAATAGATGAAAATTATACCTTCAACCACCAAATAGCTGGTAAAAAAAGTATTTTAACTGATACTGGTAGGGTAGAAGGTCCTTAAAAACATATCAAAAGTTTACCACAATTGGACTTCCGGAAAGATGTTTTTACAAGATGGCCGCTAAGATGGCCGCTAAGACCTAGTACTGATCATAACTATGTAACTATACGATCACATTTGATGAATTTGGTGTCTACACATAGGTTTCAAAGGGCAAAGAACACATTAATATCATCAGATAGTGTTTAAGTTTAGAATAATACACGCAAATCCAACATGGCGTCCAAAATGGCCGCCAAGATGGCCGCCAAGATGGCCGCCAAAACCTAAATGATCAAAACTATGTAAATATCCACTCAAATTTGATTATTTTGGTGGATATACATAGGTTTCAAGGGGCAAAGAACACATAAAGATCATCAGACATTGTATAATTATATTAAATTACACCCAAATCTAGAATGGAGTCAAAAGTGGCCGCCAAGATGGCAACCAAAACCTATAAATTATCATAACTATGTAACTATCCACTGAAATTTGATGAATTTGGTGTCTACACATAGGTTTCCAGAGGCAAAGAACTCATTAAGATCATCAGACATTGTTTAAGATTACAATAGTGCACACAAACCCAACATGGCGTCTAAAATTGCCACCAAGATGGCCGCAAAAATGATCAAAACTATGTAATACCCACTCAAATTTTATTATTTTGGTGTCTATGCCGAGGTTTCAAGGGGCAAAGAACACATCACGACTGCCAGACATAGTTTAAGTTTTTTTATGTTACACAGAAATCTCACATTGTGTCTAAAGACACAATACGAAGGACCGCAAGTCCATTAGTTTAGACCTGCTGCGATTTCTGGATTTTGACAAGAGAGTCGATATTTTTCAGCTTCAGGCAACACTGAATTGGCAGGGAATGATGCGTATCTTGCATCAGCAACCACAGTACCGTGGGATGTTGTCAGTCAAATTCTTGCATATGATTAATATGTACAATGGGGACAAAGCGTGCATCCTGTCAACATAAGCCTAAGTTTGCAACCTTGCCAGATTCGTCACACCATTGTAACGTTTGAACAACACTTGTATTGGAAGGCTGCCAAAATCATGATTGATGTGCTACAAATTAGTTGAAAATATTGTTCAGAATTTGGGATGTTTCATAAACGTATGAAATTGCGGGGGGAATGGAAGAAATTGCTCTCAAAAACATACTAAAGGCTGTCTATGGAGAAAATGCAATCGTGCAAAAGCTGTCCAGAGGGCTCCACGGGACCATCGTCTTGTTGCAAAGTGCATACACAGCCAGCTTACAGCCGAAATGAGCCAGGAAGATCCAGACATTCAGACACTGCTGGATAATGCCAGGGGCGTGGATAACCTCCAAACATTGGGGCCGCGGTCCAGTTTCGGTATTGGGAACATAAAGGGGTTCGTTTGAGAGGGTTGTCCTCTCCCGTGGTTCCAAAAAAAAAATACCATTACATTTAATATTGTGCATTTTGGGGGAACTTTCATGTTGATATAATTGCTGGACTTTTGTCTTTTTCTCAGTTTGTCATGAAATAAGTCTGGCCAATGCCGCCGACGACGACCCAGAAATCTCAACAAGTTTCCCTCATCGTCGTCATGCCCACGTTGCGCGATTCCCTGGCGTGCGAGGAACCGTATGCTGCGAATGATTTGAAGCAGCTGCTTCCGGTTGTCGGCCTTCTCCTTAGCGTGCCCCGCTAAGAGCGTCTCTCCTACGTCACACGTAGTGGCGGGAAGCGTCTCCAGTCGCTCGACCGCCTCCTTGTGGTACTCGCTGCTGTTGTGCTTCCGGAACTTCACGGGACCCTCTTTTCAGTTCGAGAAGCCGTCACTGATGAAGCTGCCGTCCACCTTCGTAATACTAATATACATTCCTCATCGCAGTGGAGCCATGTGAACGAATCAAACCAACTAGATTTGAATGAACGCTGTTCTAGCTTTTTCTTCCCGAATGTACGCTTAGGAAAAGCAAAATTTCGAGGCTGATTAGGAATACTCATTTTGAACATTAAGCAATTACATAAATGATATTGTTTCAATGATTTCTAATAAAAACGTAAACTGTTATACTAAGCGAACAAACATATGTTCAATCAAATTAATGTTTTTCACACGTATATTTACTCAAAATTGTTTTAAGTGGCAGTTACCTTTGAATTAAAGCGATCAATTAAAATTAAAAGGATAGCCTGTCCTTAATCAAAACACCGACAGTGCAATCACGGAAAAGAACAATAAAACAATTAACGCAATGACATTTATCCGGGCCCCTGGTTTTTGACACCTAACGAGGGATATTGACACATCACTATTGGCAACCTCGAAGAAGACGGAGAGGGGACACATGGATTCTGCACTGACGACGCGTGATTACAAAAATACTGGTTTTGGGGTGGCGATTTTAGGGGACTTTACGTTTTATTTATAAAACGACGACTAGCCGGAATATCAGGGCGGCGGTAGCCGCCCCTGCCGCCCCAATACCAACGCCCCTTACCTTGCATTCTATGGATTTGTACTCTTTCCTTCTTAGGGGCAAAATGACGCGATTTTGTTTGATCAAACTCGAGAGGGGTACAGAGAGGAAGAAACATGAACTTGCCCAGACCTCAATGACAAGCATAGTATGGCTGACTTATCAGCTTATGATTAACAATTCAAGGGTGTTGATAAAAGCATATCGTACTGAGTGTTGGCTGATGCATAAGCTGGCAGTGCCCGATTTGCTATCCATCTTTGCTGAAACTGAAAAGTTCGGTATTAGTTTTCACGTTGTTCGTAGGACCCATCAGTGCTGGGCTGGGCTAGGACGTGATCTTGTCATTGAGCAAACATTGATGATGTTTTTATAGAGCATATGTGATCTTACTCGAGGCAGTGGAATGGCCGAGGAAATGCAAACCCCTTGGTCCCTATCTGCAATATCCGAGCACAACAGTGCGATGCAGGATTTTACAAACCTGACCTATACTAAAAGTCCACAACACAAAGACTCAACTGATGCGTGCATCAAATGGGATTCTTCTGATCTAGAGAAAATGCAGACACAGTTTACAAACTTCTCACCATTCACAGCTGACCCTACTCTGAGAAACACGGTCAATGGCTGGGTTCGATGTGAATGCTCATGCAATTTAGGGGTTGGGAAAACGACCATAAGATCTATCATAGAAAAGTCGGTCTTTGCTTATAAATTCACAAGACAATACAGAGCCAAAGCTCTTGGGAATAGCTTAGCTTCTGACCGTGCTTTTTATCGTGATCTTCTGTTCCAGCGTTTTCTGGTGGCGTTAAAATCTGGAGATCCTTCCCTTCCAGTCGTATTGTCATATGAACTGAGCTCCCATCCTGCTGCCTTCTTTGAAGCCAATAACAGACTTTTTACAGCAGATAAGCCTCAGATCGCATAGGAAATTTGAGAGTATGCTGTAGACAATACATGTGAGACTGTGATGAACTGTATTCAAGAAACAGATGCACGATGGTGGCCCTTTGCTGCATCGTTGACCATGGAGAAGGGCGACTCATATAACGCAATAGCCGAGTCTTATGTAGATTCAGAAAAAAGCATTACGGACAAGCGACACTGGGGTTCGATGGCTACGAAGACGGTCATTATAACAAAGACAAAACGCACCGGAGACGATGAAACAAACGTGAATCATATTCTGAGTTTCCGCAAAGAAACAGAATGCTCATGTAAAAAAGGAAGACTTTTTGTCTCGTGACAGAAACAACACCGGCATGATTGCTCTGATCAGCATTAATCTGACTAAAATGGGATGCTATGTAGTTCTGTCTTCAGAGGATGCAGACGTAACATTGTTAAAGCAACAGTATAACGATCCCTTCGTAGCACCACAACGTTGGTGAGCGAGGATACAGATTTTCTCATCTTGACTCTGCATTACTCCAAAAGAGACAATACGACCATCTACTTCCGCTTTGATGTAAATAAATAGTCAAAGGAACGCAAAGTGTATAATACTAACCTTTTGAAAGAACTCGTGCTTATTCAGGCTGTAATTAATCTTCAATGATTTTCATCAACGGTAAAAAATGAAGTTTACATAAGTTAGTAAAACCTGAACCTATCATGAAGTCATGTGCTAGTTCATTCTCTCTTCCAAATGTCGTATATCGGATTTTATGATTATTCAACTCCTTAGTGTAAATCTCAATTCGATTAAAGTGTTCCCTGTCTCCTAAACTATGGCGTTTTAAATAACAACCAATACGTTTGAGTAAAAAAGGTATGGACTTGTGGTCCTTCGAGTTGTGTCGATGTCAATTTGGGACGCCGTGTTGGATTTTTGTGTAACATAATTAGCTTACATTTTGTCTGCTGATATAAATGTGATATTAATGTGTTGTTTGCTCTCTGAAACCTAGGTATATATACACCAAATTCATCAAATTTGAGTGGATAGTTACATATTTAATGATCAAAAATAGGTTTTGGCGGCCAACTAGGCGGTCATATTGGACGCTGTGTTGGATTTGTGTGTAATATAATTAACTTAAACAATGTCTGATAATCTTAATGTGTTCATTTCCCCCCTGAAACCTATGTAGAGACACCAAAATCGTCAAACTTGAGTGGATAGTAACATAGTTATGATCATTAATAGGTTTTGGCGGCTATTTTTGAAGCCATGTTCGATTTCTGTGTAACATAATTAACTTACACTTTGTCTGATGATATTAATGTGTTCTTTGCCCCTTAAAACTTGGGTATAGACAAAAATTTTATCAAATTTGAGTGGATAGTTACATAGTTATGATCATAAATAAGTTTTTGCGGCCATATTGGCGGCCATATTTGGACGCCATGCTGAAATGTGTGCGTACTATTGTAAACTTAAACAATGTCTGATGATCGTAATGTGCTATTTGCCCCTTACAACCTATGTATAGACACCAAATTCATCACATTTGATCTTATAGTTATGATCATTAATAGGTCTTGGCGGCCATCTTGTAAAAAACATTCTTACGGAAGTCCGATTGTGGTAAGCTTTTGATATTTTTTTAATGACCTTCTACCCTACCAGAATCAGTTCAAATACCTTTTGTAGCAACTTTTTGGTGGTTGAAGGTATATTTTTCAAATATTGACCCTACAACAGTTATGTATTTTTTTGTTGAATTTTGATTTACCCCACCCACCTTTTAATGGGAATAAAACAACAACGCCTTGTCCGTTTAAAATGAAAATAGCATCAATGTAAATAATATTGATGCCCGTACACTTTACCGCTGTACAGTTGAAGTAATTTACAAAATTACAATCAACAGAAATAAAAGTTTGCACTCACTTTCAATTTTTATATTGTTTATATTATTTGTCGAAAAATATGGCATCAAGTGACATATTTTGCGAAAAAAAAACAACATGTTTTCCATTGTTTATTCAAGAAAAATAAGAATCTACTTCATTTTCAGAAAATGCGGCCATGTTGTTCGCCATCTTGGATTACAAAAAACGTACCATTACGCGAAACGTCCACCCGAAATTTTCTGACACTTCAGACATTTACCTAAAAAATTGATATATAAATAAGCTTTCACTCTTTTTTGCACACGGGAGGTGCCCAGGGACTGTGCTATTGGATATGATGGCATACTATAATGTGTATTTTGAACTATAAAAAAGAAGATGCAGTTATGGAACAAAAGTATTTCGGTACAAGTACGTTTATTTAACAATTATCATGTAAATGCATAATAAACATATTATGAACATAGTGAAACTTTCTGTGTTTGTATAAACATTTATCGTTGCCCAATTGTTTACAGTTGTTGGTTACCAGACCAGACGAAGACCGAGAAATATGACTACGTTTATATGGCCCCCATCTTGTTCGTCTTGTGCGTAAGTATAGTATATATCGTGAAACGTTATACAAGATATTACGCTCGAATACATACGTGTACACGTTATATTAAATAAAGAAATGCTTTAGTGATCAAGCATGTATTTACGAAATACAAACACATTTTGTACATCTGTTACTTGTTCGAATACACGTATTGTTCAACTCCGATTGCATTAGCATGCTATTGGTTTTCTGGTCATAAAACTGTCACTGTATTCTTTGTTAATTTTATGTTTGGAAGAAGTGGAAATTTTTGTTTCTTTTCTTTCAGTTAAACATCATTTTCATGGCGACAATAGTGTGGGTTTTGATAACAAAGCTGCGGGCGTCACATACATTAGAAACACGCCAATATAGGTATGTAACGTAGATACGAAATAAACCAATATGTAATCAGTAATAGCATATAAAGACACATAACGTTGTCTCATATTCAAAACAGTTAATTAGCTTGCAGTAGTTGATTTAACAGTTAAAAGCATGGACTATTCTGAACACCTCTCATTCATAGCTACACGAAATGCAGTTTGTATATGTTCATGATCGAAACGCATTGACTTCAGTGATTTTTCAATAAGGCCTAACACAGAATAACATGTGTCTTCACCAACAGTGCCTACAAATTAAGGTCGGCTAAATTTGTGTTTGTTTACTTTCGTTTTGCGATTCCCCACTTTTATAAAGTGATAAATGGCTTTTATAATATTCCCAATCTTGTTTTCAGTTTTTTAGTTAATTTATGACAAATTAAAGTTAATTTGAGAATAAAGTCGAAAAAAGGGCAACTTATCGCAAACAGTGTTTTCATTAAGTGAATATTATAGCATTAAGTAAAAATGATGAAGCACTATACCCGATATAACGAACAAGTAAGGGAAGGTCCAACATATGGTTTTTCGGGTTTGGAAAACTTTTGTTTTCGCCGAATAATAATGCTTAACATGCTGATTAAGTACAGTATCGGATTCTGATATATAAACAGTACACAAAAACAAACCGTTTACAGTTAATCTTTTTTTTAAAGGCCTTTTGCACGTATGATTTAATTTGATAATCCGAAAATAAGAAATGATTAAATTAAAGTGTTTAAGTCTTAAGTTTATGAAGATATTTTTTGGATTGATTCCTTAATGCGAATTATGGTTTCTAAAAATAAAAATGTAATAAGCTTAACAATCTTTAATTATTTTATAAATTTGTTTTTTAAACAAAAATTGTTGGTCAAGTTAACCCTCATTATCATTAAAATTATGTAAAATATGTTTGCAAAAGTGCTCGGTATGAGAGTGTTTGCTTTTAATAAAATAGTGTACACATGAACAGAGTTTTCCCTATTTTGATACCAAAAGTACACATTTCACTTTTGTTAACTTTAGCAATTGTATTTCTCACTCTAATTCCTTCACTTTTTACAAAAATATCATTACGAATGGAAACTTATAAATTTCCAGGAAATCGATTAAGGCCACTATTTTATCTCTACTTGGTATCACATATGTGTTCATAATAATGCCTATATTTTCAGAAAAGCGGTTAAAGCAACCATCATTTTGTTTCCTCTACTTGGAATCACGTATGTGTTCTTCATTATGCCGCCAGTAAATCACCCAACTGTGGAAACAGTTTTCAAGCTCATCAACGCCATTTTGCAGTCGTTTCAGGTAATTGCAATTAAATCATCTAATCCATTATATATTTCGCCCTTACGATTTCTAATATGTTTTTTACTTGGTTGAACATTTCGATGCTTCTTTAAAAAAAACAGCAACCTTTTGAGTTACGAGAGCATTGCACATCATTGCGTTATTGTCAATGTTGTTCTACCTTCATGTACTCACTTTTTTTCTTTTTCCGGCCTGTTCGTGATCATAATTATTATCAATAACAACATCATTATCTTCATTATCGTTATTATCAGCAATATCAACATCAGTGGCAACAGTGAAAGGAGCAACTGCTTGATTGTTTCATATTTGGACACGAGTCGACACATGGACGGACATTTATCCTGAAACATTCATAACCATGCATGTTTGTTTGTTACATACATTCTAAAACAAACAAAGACATAAACATATGTGCGTCTAAAAAAAATACTTGGTAGGAGATCCATAGTTTGAAGCTTCAGTTCCTATTCACATGTATTCCCCACTTAGGTAAATCAAGAATATTAACAAATGTCATCATAATTTTGAAATCAAGGTTCACTCCGGTTGTTTGAATTAATTCGTCTATACATTAAGCACATAAGCGTCATATGTTTTTGTATTGTGTACATTACATAAAACTTAAATGGGGCAATATATTATGAATAAAGTAGGGAAAACAGTTTTTTATTGATGCAATCGACAACATCCAATACACGCACATCACGAATGCACATGATCCTTTCAAATATCGTTTCAATCAACTTAGTTTTATTATAAAGTATATAAAGAAACACATCGGAAAACGTGGTTATCTTAAAGCAAATGGTAAAATTGAAACGATATATGTCAATATCTAACTTCGATTTTTTAAATTGTATGTACATAACTGTATGTTATTAATGTTATAACGTTTACTATCATCATGACTATCATATTAATCTCAGTTTTGTGAACACATCAATGAAATATTCTGATATGTATTATAACGTGTTGTAGAAATCGTAATTCGTCCGTTTGTTTGTAGGTTTTTATTGAACTAAAAAACTCATACAATATTCCAATGAGTAATATGAACAAACTTACAATTAACAATTGAAATTCAATTTGAAAAATTTACATTATTTTGGAATATGTTATTAGCAATCTATACAAACTTTAAATTGAAAAATACATGTATATTTTATAACCGTGTTTATATAGTTATTATATTTAGTTTATGATTGAGATTTGTTTAGTCTTCAGACTATACCAACACAAAATATGAGCAATATAATGCGCATAAATATAAAGTGTTACATTTACCGCCCGCTAAGTATGACATTGCGGTGTGTGTTTTACATTTCAGGGGCTCTTAGTGGCGTTCTTCTATTGCTTCTTGAATGGGGAGGTAATTGTATTGTGCAGACGCCTTATACCTAATTTCCATGTTACCATCGTTTTTAATTACAAATTAAAGTCAAGCTGCAATAATGTTAACTCGTATTAAATAATTTATAATGTCGTTTAAAGTGGTTGATCGTGTACAATAACGGTAGAAGTGCTGAAATACCGCATTTGCCAACCGTATATCTCTCTGTCTTTTTGCCTGTCTGTCTCTGTTAGTCTATCCACATTGCTTCATCCCGCGAGTACTGCAAAAGGCATTCCTTACTTTATGAAAATTGGTTTTCTGATAAACGGCAGCGAAGGTATTAAACACATTTTGTTTTTAAACGGTCAGGTGACCAGTCCTAAAATTAGAAAACAGTAAAGGTTGTAATAATTAAGAACTACCTAGGATATGATGATGAAAACACAGTATTCACATTTCTCTTCAACCCTTTGTGATTGACCTTAAATTTCGTACAGGCCAATGGGCATATGCACTTTACCTAAATTGAAAAAAAACGTTAATTACTGCGAGAATTCGCAACGTTCATATGATATGTTATGCTGATTGGTATACACATCACTTTAAATGTGAGCGTTAAACGAAATAGTGTTATGCAAGATGCAAAGGTCTGCTGGATTTTTAACAAATATATAATATTAACCCAAATACTGCCAGTGTTTTTTTTTTCAAAAATAGGGGAATGTTGGCCGAGCCCGTCCAAAGGGGAAAAACGCGTCGTTTTTAGGAAAAGTGGAAAATTAAAATTCAGTCTTTTATATGTTATGAAGTTTATTATATGAATACACCTGTATGTATGAATGTTATATTCACAGCTTAATTTCTCTGTCCTTTTTCAAAAATATATCCCAATGATTTGTTCAACATTTGTTTCAGACAGTTTAGCCTTCATGCACACTCTCAGTTTTCCTAGCCATTGTGAGTCTAATTGGGACTTTCTACTCGATAAAATGGCAAATTTGAGCGTTTTTTAATCAATAAAATGGACCAAATTGGAATGTTTTTATCATCAAATATTGACACAATATATGCAGATACATCAGGCCTTTTCCTGGCCATTTTGGGAAAAGCATGAAATTCATATGAAAAGTACACTGATTTGGGAAACATTATATTATAGAAAAAAACATATGCGTGCCTTATAGCACTTTTCATTTAAAACAACTGGCTCGGTCTTAAATTAATTGTCTTCAAAGATTGATATTATACGGAAAAAAACTTTGCAGTAAATTACGCAAATACAGTTAATGAAATGTAAAATTACAGGTGAAAGGTGTGCTTAAAAAGAAGATTTCAAGGTTGAATGATGCCAGATCGTTAAGCACAAAATTCACAAGGACTTCATATGGCGGCTGGACACGGAACAGTGAGTACGGGCATACGGCGGTGACCATGGCAAACGGGGCAATGGAGGGCGGCAGCGCCCTCTACCCGGGGACGGCTAAGGCAGTGTTTACTGAAAGCATACCATTGACGGACACAAACGGGGCGTCTTCAAATATTGAATGCTGATGAGCGTTTCCTTGTGTTCAAGTGAAACATTTTGTAAAATACGTAAACCTTAATGGGGGCTTGGATATCGAATATTGAAAGCTGATATGTGTTTCCTGGTGTTCAAGGCCGAAATATTGTATAAGCGGTTCTATGATCCGATCTTAAGAAACTTAAATATGTTAATCTTAATAAGGACGTGTTGTACATGCATGTACACCGGTAGACTACAGGAAATAAGGACACCATTGAGTAAACAAGCGCCACCTTTATACGTTTGATGTGTTCATACAAGGAAATGTTTCTGATTTTGTGTGAAAACCAAATTTACGATAGTAATGAGACATTGTTTAGATATTTATTTAAGCAGGTCCAAGGAACAAGACTTCGATACTATGCCAGGAATCCAAAGACTGATACAAACCGGAAGTAGAACGTATCATAATTGACTTTTCTTGTTGTTACTAAAGGTCTGTATTTTCCCATCCATGGCATCTGTGAAATATCTTCTGTCTGAAATAATCGCAAGCCTCGTCATTAAGTTCAACAAGCATGACGTTGAACGTTAAATAGTTTATTCCAATCGGTTGTTTACCGTTGACATTAAACGCGTTGAAACACGCATACTATGTGTATTATACACGTTGACACTCGTCTTTTTCAGCCATGTCCAATGTCAACGCTGATGCCATCAAATATATAAGTAACATGACTATAATTATGATTGTTTATGAACATAAAGAACTCGATCCCAAAATATTGCTATCATCGTACAATGAATTTCGGCCCACCCGATTCCACAAGTGCGCAAGCGTGAAACGGTACTTCGTGTTGATGTAATTAATTTGATACAGTTGACTTCTACCGCTTAACTTTGTCGCAGCCGCTTAAAATGTTCCCGGATACAATGCTTTATAATTATGTAAATACATGTATTCTTGAATTTGTATTAGATCGAGTCATAGGTTTTAAACAACCACGAAACTTCTTATTAACCCATTTATGCCTAGAGGACTCTCTCATCCTTCTAAACTGGATCAATTTATTTCCAAAATTAGGGATGTCTAGTATATTTATTTCTATATTAAAAATTTGCTTCCTTTAAGCAAACAGCGCATACCTTGATGAGACGCCGAATCATGCGGCGTCTCGTCTGGGTCTACGCTGTTTGCCAAGGCCTTTTTTTCTAGACGCTAGGCACAAATGGATTAATGATTATCCTGTTTTTGAAAATATTGTACCGTATAAGCCGGCAATATTCCCCTTTTATAATATGCGTTCTCTGAATAGATTAATGCATAACTTTATTTCTTTTATTGTACGGCTCTGTTCAACAGAACTATTTAACTCCATAACTTTCGCGAAAGTGATTGTAAACGACTATTATAGTTTGGTAATGTATGACATGATGACACATTGATTATTTTATTGTAAAAAGTGTTGTGTAAATAAACTGTGGCACCTTCTATACCGCTTTATCGTATTTTTCATTAGTATGACGATGATAGTTTGTAAACATGTTGTAGCCATTATTTTCAGGATTTAAATATAAGCATGCATCGGTCTAATCAAACATGTCAATTGTGTTTTTATAGTTTCACTTGCGAATATTATTTGTATTTTATGTTGTTGTATTTAATTTTTCAGTCAATTCAACAACTGAACGTTATTACAAATATATGTTTATGAAAAAAATAGTGAGATATGCCCGTGTGAGTTAGCAGTATAAAGTGGCATACATAAGCAGCAAGACATAGTATTTCGCAAAATTCGATCATAGCGGGACGGTGTCTGATATAAAGAGACCCGGCCAAAATAACTTTCTTCAACCATTCTGTCCCATTTTCATTAAACATTGAATGTGGCAGCACTCAACACGGTGGTTAAAAAGAATGTAATAACGTCCATTCAGTTCGCATCTATTGACAGATTGCCTAACATGATTTGTTTCTTCGTCAGTATTAATTTGCCGTCAAAATGATGTAAACGTTACTGGTTTGATTTTCCTTTTTTTTCAATCATTTCATTTGTCGTTATATGATTGCAGTTTGAGGATGAACAAATCTAATCATATCTTGAAACCTTAAAGGCCGATGTGAAACTCAACAAGTTTCAATCAATCTGTGTCAGTGGCGTTCGTCGCAAATAAGATCTTATCAAATGAGGAGCTTCCTTACAACTTAAAGTATACTCGAGGAAAGTGATATGATTTTTTTTGTAATACAATCAAACTGGCTCTTAACCCATTTATGCCCAGTGGACTCTCCCATCCTTCTAAATTGGATCAAGTTATTTCCAAAAGTAGGGGTGTCTGGTATATTTATTTCTATATTTAGAATATTTCTTACAGAAATTTCTTTAAGCAAACAGCGCAGACCCAGATGAGACGCCGCATCATGCGGCGTCTCATCTGGGTCTACGCTGTTTGCAATGTCTTTTTTTCAGGACGCTAGGCATGAATGGGTACAATACTTTGGCAGGACAAACAAACATTGATTATTTAAAATAAAGTAGTATCAAATTAAAAACACCTGTCATACTTTTGTTCATCGGGTTGTTTTCGTTGATATAGCCGTGATATCATTAACTCTTTTGTCTGATTGTGAGTTTTAACCGGGTAAGTATACATGCTTTTTTGACAGTTCAATGGATGTAATCTTTTAATTACTATATTATTAGGGAACGATATTTCATACTTATAAAAAAAAACAGGTGTGTTTTTCTAATTGCAACAGTAATGCTGACAAATTTGAAATCGTTGTTTATATCATACTAAGTTCGGCAATTAAATGTTAGGTAGGCATGTTGTAGTTGTGTTTTGTAAACGACAGTCATGTGATTTGCCACATGACCTTAATTGAGTTTTCTCTGAGTATATATTATATTGAATAATCAAAATATCAAGCACGTTTTGAATTCCATGGATGTTAGTAAAGGATGAATATTATCTTGACATTGACACGGATACTCAATTAACATTACGTAGCGTTTACACATTCACCTTGCACACCTTTCAATTTCCGTTTCGAAACAGGAACAGATGCAGCTTTAAACAGAAAACCGTTTTAGGCCAACACATCGTTTATGATTAAGATCTTGATTTTGCTATTAGCGCATCCAATCAGTCATTGCTTGACATCAATCTGATAACAAACATTCCGTAATTTGTTAATCGGTATATTGTCGGAGCTATATGTAGCACTTGGATGCAACGAGAATGAAATGGAATATCGACAGAAATAAGAGATGCACATTTGTAAATAAATTTTCATGTGTATGTGTGTCACATAATTTCAAAGGTATGTAATTTATAGGTTTCCACTATTAATTGTCTTCATTGTTTTATCAACAATTCAATACGTTCTGTACCATACATGGAAGCATCTAGATTGCATAAATACACATGTCAATCAAGTAGAATATTGTTTACATCGTTGTGCACTCTCTAACAAAGTTATAGCATGCAGTCAATCTATAACGATTTCTTCTTAAAGCAGGTTTCACTTTATATTTAACGTTGACTTTTGTTGAAAAATAACTGGTAATGAAAAGCGACAAATATGTTAATGTGCTTGATGTACGAGATGTGTAGTTCAAGAATTTGACGGGATGTGGAAATACAATTCATTATTGTTAAGGCTTAGCATACGATTGGGTCGAATACAACATGTTTTATATCTTGCCAGTCTGAAATGGGAATTGTGAATGTTATTAACAAATTTGCTTGGATATTTTTACACACAAGGCGATTAAATAATGTGTATATATACATCGAATTTAATTTAAAATTCGTACCGGAGATGTGCTAAAATAGAACAACGTGATTATATTATTCTGTTAAAGCTTAACGAAGTAATGATGACTGACTTCATAATCAAGCTATCATTACAATAATGAGAGTGGGTGCATTAAAAAAATTATCCAATAAGAATTATCATGCAATTGTATAAACAAATATTATTGACACTAAAATTGTGGACAATAACTTAACAACTGCACCTTGAAAACATGCATACTGTACAATAAACTCAAAGAAATTCACATAAACCATGAAACGATGGTATATCATTATAATAATAAAGTATCCTCGGATTCACTGAACACCTTCTGACATATAATTATATTTTCACCGACATTTTGGTTCGCATATGCAATATATATATTTGACAATACATTAAATTGAGTTTCTTAATTGTTTTCCTTGTTCTCAAAGTTAATGATACTTTTCAAGACAAAAATGCACACCATTCCGACTTCCAGTTCCATCCTTTTCAATTTCATACAAGCGATTCATTTTCTTGGTGCGTCGACATTGTTTTAATTGAAAACATTACTAAACAAGTACGAATGTCCACCCCAGCATTGTTTCTGCATCGATGTCATTTATTGTATTAGATGATCCAGGATAATACCGTATGTGATTCAAAACTCGCTGATATCTTGCTGCCCTAAATAACTTTATAATAGGCTTAGTATCGTTTTAATAAGATATTTTGCTTCCTGTATCAGTTAGCATATTTTGTTGTAACAAACAAACGGGTAATAACGCGAACAATATACTTTATATAACAATGATTGTACTGCCATATATCTTCGCTGTATATTCTGCTCTCCAGTTGCTTATATCTAATTTTACACATTAAATGTAAATATCAGTCGTTGTACGGTCATTTTGAAGCTTTGTGAGATAAAGAAGATATATAATAGAATATCTTAGTAAACATACGATTGTACAATTAATAAATTATTTCAAGCGTCTTCGCACGCCTGAAGACGATTGCTAACATGCTATTAACATGAAGACGATTGCTAACATGCTATTAACATGAAGACGATTGCTAACATGCTATTAACATGAAGACGATTGCTAACATGCTATTAACATGAAGACGATTGCTAACATGCTATTAACATAAAACATTAATTGGCTTCTTTGCACTTTGTAGACTTTTTTTATGTGTTTAAAAATCATTTAAAAAACGTCTTACACATCTGAATCATAACAATAAACATGTATAGCATTTGCGATAGTGTGCGTTTTATATCTATAGTAATTATAAATTTCGTTTTCCCGACGTCTACAGAGACTAGAATGCACCCAGTGTACATGGTTGTATATGTACTTAGCGTACACATAAAGGCGATCTTCTGCTCATGTTATACAGTTGTGCATTCACTCGATTGTCGTGGGTGGATTTAAGATCATACGGAAATGTATTGACATGTGAACTTGAAAACGACACCAAATATATAAAATAAACGTTTCGGTTAAAATTATTTAATTTTTGATGCATTTGTATTTTTACACATAATTTAGTTTCGAAGAAAAAAGTAAAAGTTTTATTTTTCTTTCACTTAAAAAATGCTTATAACTTTTGAATTCAAATAATATGAAATAATTTAACTATATGTTTATGTGTTACTCTTTTTTTAATTAATTAATGCCATTTTACACGCTCTAATGATTCAACGTAAATTATTTTGTGTTTGTTTTTATTTAAAAAATTATTCTTATTTATCATTGTTCATTGTTGAATAAGTCATAGTCATGAGCTAAGATCCTTATAAAATAAATCACGAGTTCGAAACACACTAATGAAAACGTATTTATTTATGTTTTCGGAAAATAAAAACATTAAAAATCGATAAGTTGTTAGTGCCAAGCATTACACTGCCCATAATACGAGGCGATGTTGGTGATTCAATGTTGGCTTCTTTTGAGGATCGACGCGTCTTTCAACCGCTTTGAACACCCAATGATTGGAATTGGCCCACACAAAGCCGTGACGCCAGCTTTAGTCATGCTTATGTTTTATATCGTGTTATATGTACTGTCAATTATTGTACAGGCATCGCCCATTTATAAAAGACAAACTGGTGTTCGGAATTATTTTTCTCGTTATAATACTAGTATTGCATGTGTTGTTGCTTTCAAAGTGTGAAAAGACACCCGTTATTGCGAATAATAAATCATAACCAGTAACTATTGAACTTCATGTATTGATATGAGTAGCAAATTCTTATCTTAAATGAAAACTAATACTTCAACAGGAGGAGATATCATAGAAATGAAACTATACATGCATTAAGTCAACATGATTCAAACCCATGGTAAGTAAATTGCAAACAAGAAATCGCTATATAACCGGCTCAAAATTTTCATGAAAAGGATGGTTTAAATTCCAAATAAATCTTGCCAAAACAACGAAGTACTAAAAATTCGTTTTACGTTACGCTGCATGTTACAATAGACTGTGCCCTGATGCATCCGTTACCATTGTAAGATATAACCCTTTTTTAAAGATCTTAGTTTTAGATAATTTCACGTAAGCAATAATATGAATCAGTGATAATCACAGTTCATTGTAAACTAAGAAGAATAAGACGTACGTGCGTTATGCCGAGCGCTAAAGAGAACGAAAGAAAAAAACATGTACTTGCAACACTAATTGTTCAAGGAACATACATTTAAGGGAGCAATAATCACCATCAGAGAGGGATATAAAAAAGATTTATTGATCATAAAACCATATATAATTGGATTATATTCACGAAAGACTACACATGCACATTTCTTATAACAATACTTTTTAAAATTCACTGTTTTCTAAATAGTCTTTAGGTGTCTTCCCGAGACGATTATCGCAATAGATGCGTCGGTTATTTGTACGCATAAAGAGAGGTAAAAGTAACGTTTTTAACAGCGACATTCTGAAGTTAATTTGATGTACTTGCACATTAAGAACGGATTATTGACAAAACAGACGCTCTATACCATTTAATTCAAAACATATAAAAGGCCATTCATAGCAATGTTACGCTGATTGTAAGTCTGTAAACAAAAATAAGATAATAATAGAAAACGAACATGGATTGTTCAGTTATTTTCCTTTATTTCATTTTATAATAGTTGACATAGTTGTTGTATATGTTACGTATATAAAATTGCCAAACGCACAGACGTTTTATTTATGTTCATGTCTCTCAATACATAAGCATGTATCAGTTGGTTTAAACGTAATACATGTACTGAATTATGATAATAAAACTCATATTTACATACAATGCATCGCACATCTTCGTTATTGTACACAAAATAAGCAAATGATGTGTTCCCGGTTGTTGTTTTTCCCGAACCCAGCATAGTGGTATATCCACGTTTACATTGTATTAATATGTATGCACATTTTCAAAAATAAGAACAATATTGTAAGAATAAAGTAATTTTTGATGGCGAAGACTTTGCGAAGTAATATTGATTTACGGTACTGGCTTTTTACACACCTTTTACATTACCGATGCAGACATGCCGGTATCTTTGTCGTCAAACGTATCACACACGAAGTGACTTGATTGTGTAATAGGACATTGTCTAATTTCTGTATTATAACGCCAGGTTAATTTATATTGTATCGATCATACAATTAATCTGACTCAAAGTGTAAGTGTGTGTGTCATCAAAGTTAATACACCCAGTCGTATCCAATAAAGATTTGCATCCCTTCTAATCGGTTAAATTTGTATAGAGATATGCTGTGTTTAGTGCTCAGTGGTTCAAAAGCATGTCCATAAAATAAATGGTTGCAACCCGGTGATGATTTATCACATAAGGCTATATTTCGGATGGCAGTATTCTTTTAGTTTATTATATGCACATGTTCCCTTCGAATCCACAGATACATT